>NC_058084.1:489315351-489615351 GCF_014858855.1 Bufo gargarizans
AGAGAAGACATCCGAAAATTCAGAGAGAAAAGATGGTACAGTCTTAGTAGAAACCTTTGAAACAGATGTCGTGAGGCAATTCTCTCTGCAAAAGTCACTCCAACCATTTATTTGCCTCGCTTGCCAATCATTGGTGGGGTTATGTTTTTTTTTTTGTTTGTTTTTTCTATGTATTTTATTTTAAATATAGTGAATCTACAGTATTAGATTTTGGTGTCACAAAACAATAATACAGTGGTACATAATATCATCATATACTAAGTTTCCCTCTTATTTTCTAACCCCCCCTTCCCTCCCTCCAACCCCCCTTTTTTCCGCGGAGCTACTGTCTTTACACCTAATATTATCATTTCAGATTGCCCCATATCCGCATCCAAGTTACCTTTTTTTCTGCTGTTTGGGCGAGAATGTATTCGTATTGCTTAACCCTTTTCATCCGTTCCATCCACTCCTGAAAATTAGGGTATTCCGGAGTGCCCCAATATTTAACAATTAATATTTTGGCCAGTGCAATACCCCGAAGCCATAGTATCTGCTCAGTTTTATTTTTGTCTATCTCTGGGAATACACCCAGGATAACATAATTAATGCAAGCCTCGTATTTCATGGGGGAACTATCCCGCAATTTCCGGAATATTTTAGTCCAATACTCTTTAATCCCTGGGCATTCCCACAGTAGATGTATATAGTCTCCTCTATCTTTACTGCATTTGTAGCAGTTCTGTTTCCTATTGTTGTAAATAATATGTAAAGGAGCTGGTGTATAATAGAGACGGAGTATAATTTTCAAAAGGATCCATGCATGGGCAGGGGAGACCGTCGATCTTTTAATATTTCTGTAGACAGCGTTCCACGGGATAGGTTCCCCAGTCCGCAGGTCCTTTTCCCATTTAGCCTCACTTCTAAATGTGATTGTTTTGGTGTATTCATATTTTAATTTGGCATAGATGTGTGATATAGAAGTGTTAAAAGTCGTATCATAACAAAAATCTAAAAAAGTGTTCCTTACAATTTTTAAATAATTCTTATTCTCCGTGTAGTGAATAGCGTGTCGTAATTGTTCATATCTAAATTTATCAATAAATCCTAATGTAATATCTGGAAGGATTTTATTTAATGGCTTAAGCTGTCCTTTCTGAAAAACTTGTGCAATAAAGCGTATCCCATATTTTTCCCAATATTCCACATCGCCCAGTAACCTAACTTGTGGTAGATGTGCATTTCCCCACAGTGGGGTGTACTGAACTGCCTGGGTTACTCCGACCATGTATCTCATTTGTTGCCAAATACACCCGAGCATCCTACCGAAAGGGTTCATTATTTATTTCTTCTCCACCGTGCCGGTTTCGAGAATGTGAAAGAGATCCTCCCAGGCTCTACAGTGCTCCCCGTAGATAAGCCGGATGCATTTATTCTTTCGATTCCTCACACACCATCTCAGTTGGGCGGCTATATAATATCCCTTTAAAAAAGGGATAGAGAGCCCACCCTCATCTTTGTACAGATATTGTAACTTAATTCTGACTCGTTTGCGCCCCCATATTAGTTCATTGAAGAGGGACTCTAGCTTATTGAAAAATTTGTCTTCTATCGTTATTGGGCTAGCATTAAATACGTATAGTAACATTGGAAGCAACGTCATTTTAATAAGGGCTATGCGATTGATTTGTGACAGGGGAAATTTAAGCCATGTTCTAATTTTTTCCTTAACTCTATCTATTATTGGGAGTATGTTCAGTTTCGTATAGTGTTCCAATTTAGTCCCTATCTGGATACCCAGATATGTTAGGGAATCTGCTGGGTTCAGTATACTGACTCAGAGATTATGACCGGGCGGAACCGGACGTTTTAATGGGAGGAATTTGGATTTCTCCCAGTTTATCTCATATCCAGAGAGGCACCCAAATTCATCCAGACTATCCATAACCCTGGGCAAGTTCATATATCCTCTCCCCAGGAATAATAACATATCGTCCGCATAGAGACTAATTTTGTCATCCTCTCCCTCACACCCAAATCCCGATATTTCCCCATCTCAATAGCATCACGCATAGCGACCCTTTCAGGTTGGTAGAGATTGTATAAACGAGATCTAGGCAGCTTGGCGCCTGGGGTGAGATTAATAGGGCAATCGTACTCCCTGTGCGGGGGCAAATCCTGAACTCCACTCTCAGAAAACACATCCAAAAATTCTGAGAGAAAAGATGGTACAGTCTTAGTAGAAACCTCTGAAACAGATGTCGTGAGGCAATTCTCTCTGCAAAAGTCACTCCAACCATTTATTTGCCTCGCTTGCCAATCAATGGTGGGGTTATGTTTAGTGAGCCAGGGTAGCCCCAACACTAGAGGAGTAGGCAACCCGCTTAGGACGAAACATGACACATCCTCAACATGAGTATCACTCACAATCAAACGGATATTGTGAACTATGCCCTTTAACGATTTCTGAGAAAGTGGAACGGAATCAATAGCAAAAACAGGAATATCCTTTCCCAAAGTGCATACCTGGAAACCATGAGTTATAGCAAATTGATTATCAATGAGATTGACAGCTGCTCCACTATCTACAAAAACTCACAAAAAATGTTCTTGCTCTCTAGCGCCACCCTGGCAGGTAGGACAAAACGGGAACTACAAGCAAACGGAAAAGCTTCAATTTCCGCATCAACCTTGCCAATAGTAACAGATGGAATGTTTTTAAAGGATTTTTTTCTTTTTGTTTCTTTATTACTCTCAAAAAACTGCCTGAATCTCCTAGAGGGACAAACATTTGCCAAATGATTTATACCTCCACAACAGAAACAAACCTTCCTATGAGAGCTGAATCCTCTATTGTCAGAGGCAAGCAAACCCAGCTGCATGGGATCCTGCTCAGAAGGGATTGAGAGCGACTGAGACCCCTGTGCACGGAATGAGACCGCCGCACTGTCTTTGGACTGAGTATGACAGGAAGGAGTGATCTCTCCTCTCTCTCTAAGACGCCTGTCAATACGAATGGCCCGAGATATGGCAGAGTCCAAGGAGGTAGGTCTCTCATGAAAGGCAAATGCATCTTTCAATCCCTCTGAAAGACCATGGCAAAATTGACTTCGGAGTGTAGCATCATTCCAACCAGTATCAGCTGCCCATCTCCGAAATTCTGAGCAGTATATTTCTGCGGATTGTTTACCCTGGCATAAAAGACGTAGTCTAGACTCAGCCAGAGCAATAAGATCCGGATCATCTTATATCTGACCCAGGGCTAAAAAAAAATCATCCACTGAACAGAGGGGCCGTGCCCCCACCGGCAGCGAAAAGGCCCAAGACTGAGCGTTATCCCTGAGCAGCGAGATGATGATCCCCACCCTCTGCTCCTCATCACCAGAGGAATGGGGAAGTAGGCGAAAATGGAGTTTGCAAGCCTCTCTAAAACGAACAAAATTCTCACTACCCCCGGAGAACGTATCCGGGAGCGAGATCTTAGGCTCAGAACAAACTCCATGAACGCAAGCTGAACCGGTCACCTGAAACTGAGAAACTGTTTTACGGAGATCTGCTACCTCCAATGAAAGACCCTGCATGTGTTGAGTCAAAAGTGAAACCAGATCCATGCTTGAGACGGTTTTGGCGGTTTATAATGTCACGCAAGGTGTACAGAAAACTAGAAGACACAAATGAAGATCCGACTGACTTGATCCAAAACTAAGGAACAGGAGGGTAAGCCCTGTAAGAGCCCTAGCTCTCTCCCTTACTGCACAGCCTATGCAAAAATCTCAATGGTAGAAAATTGCATATCCTCGTTCCTCGACTGTATGCACCTGAACACCCTATAATAGTGAGGGGACACAACCACCGGCTCCCTACACTTAATACCCTCCGTATTCAGGGTCAGGGTCACCTAGGATCAAGCCCACAGGCAAACAGAAATAAAGAAAACAGACTTATCTTGTGGATGCAGTAGTAACAGCTTCTAGCATCAGCACACTCCAGGAAGTTGTTTAAACCGCAAAGTGATGCAGTATGGGAAGGGATTTAAAGGGATGCAATCAGTGCAACTACTTGACAGCTGAGAGAGGCTAACGAGATGAGAAAACGAAAGCAAAACAAAAGGAACCTCAAGTAGGAGGTTCTGAAGAACATCTGTCAGAGCTTCTCAGATGTCTGGTGGTGACAATACATTGGACAAACTCATAGCTAAGGAGTTAATGGAGATGTTTTCCCGAGTAGGACTACCTAAAGAGGTTCTAACTGACCAAGGGACCCCTTTTATGTCAAAGTGATGAGGGAACTCTGTAAGTTGCTGCACATAAAACAACTACGGATGTCCGTTAACCATCCGCAAATGGACGGTCTTGTAGAACGGTTTCATGGGGGGAGAACAGAACTGGATCGCACATCCACAATGCTATGCTTTGATCTAACTCGCTTATCAGCACTATAATAAAGTGTACAGCCCCCCATACTACATGCTGTACAAGAGGCATTAGTGTACATTTTGATCAAAAGGCATAAGCCCACTCACCACGACAAGGAAGCCTCTTTTGAGTGGGACCTACTCTGACAAAAAGGCGCAGCGCAGTGCGGTGACAAAGCAGTAATGCCCTGGTAGGCGGCGGGACCCAGGAGTCAAAGCAGCAACCCTGCTGTCTGACAATGCCACCCATGGCACTGGGTCCCACCAACCCACCAGAACAACACCACAAAAACAAAGGCCACCACGCAGTACTGCACCATGTGAACAGCTGTCTGACACAACATGTCCATTGCTATCAGGAGCTACAGGTCAATGACCACTATATGCAGACTTGTGTGATTAAAACCACCTGTGTCGAATGGGAGGAGTGCTGATACCAGGAAAGAAAAAAATAGACATTAGTATTCATGGGGGGGAGAACAGAACTGGATCGCACATCCACAATGCTATGCTTTGATCTAACTCGCTTATCAGCGCTATAATAAAGTGTACAGCCCCCCATACTACATGCTGTACAAGAGGCATTAGTGTACATTTTGATCAAAAGGCATAAGCCCACTCATCACGACAAGGAAGCCTCTTTTGAGTGGGACCTACTCTGACAAAAAGGCGCAGCGCAATGCGGTGACAAAGCGGTAATGCCCTGGTAGGCGGCGGGACCCAGGAGTCAAAGCAGCAACCCTGCTGTCTGACAATGCCACCCATGGCACTGGGTCCCACCAACCCACCAGAACAGCACCAAAAAAACAAAGGCCACCACGCAGTACTGCACCATGTGAACAGCTGTCTGACACAACATGTCCATTGCTATCAGAAGCTACAGGTCAATGACCACTATATGCAGACTTGTGTGATTAAAACCACCTGTGCCGAATGGGAGGAGTGCTGATACCAGGAAAGAAAAAAATAGAACGGTTTAACCAAACATTAAAAAATATGTTGAAAAAGGTAGTGTCTAAAGATGGGAAGGACAGGGACTTCCTTCTGCCCTACCTCATGTTCACAGTGCAAGAGGTACCCCAGGCCTCTACTGGGTTCTCACCCTTTGCACTGCTATATGGCAGACACCCTTGCGGTCTCTTGGACCTGGCCAAAGAGGCATGGGAACAACAACCCACTCCACATAAAAGTTTAATTGAGTACGTTACCCAGATGCAAGATTGGATAGAGACACTGTTGCCTCTTGTTAGGGAGCAGGCTCGCGTCCGGATCTTTAACCTGGGTGATCAGGTTTTGGTTCTGGTGCCGACCATGGACAGTAATTTCCTGGCTAGGTGGCAAAATTGGAAATGTACACTACAAGGTACACCAGCCAGGGCGGCGAAAGCCAGGGGAGGTTTACCATGTGAATTTACTCAAACCGTGGAAAGATAGGAAAACCTGTACAGAAGACGAACCGCTGGCCAGGTTTTCTAGGAGAAGAGGTAGCGGCCCCTCTGTCTGATGCAAGAGAGACGGCTGCCACAGTAAAAATTGCTGACAGCCTCTCCTCTAAACATACTCAGGAGGCCGGGGAGTTCGTTAGTCGGAACACGGATGTGTTCTCTGACCTTCCTGGACGCACTTCCATAATCCAGCATGACATTGTCACTGAGCCTCAGGCAAAAGTCTGATTAAAACCATACTGGGTACCCAAGGCTCTGCGACAAGCTTTATCGGAGGAGGTGCAGCTAATGTTGCAGCTAGACGTCATTGAGGAGTCAAAAAGTGAGTGGGCCAGTCCTATAGTATTGAAACCCAAGACAGACGGGACGTTGCAGTTTTGTAACGACTTTCGAAAACTTAACGAGGTTTCCAAATTCGATGCGTATCCCATGCCCCGGGTGGATGAGCTCATCGAGAGGTTAGGACAAGCCCGGTATTTTTCAGTTTTGGACCTCACGAAAGGGTACTGACAGGTGCCCTTAATAGACGCTGCCAAGGAGAAAACTGGCCTTCATCACGCCTGAGGGGCTGTATCAATATAAGGTCTTACCCTTTGGTCTGCATGGCGCCCCCGCCACTTTTCAGTAACTAATGGACATTGTGCTTCGTCCACATCAGTCGGTACGCTTCGGCTTACCTGGACGATATTGTCATCCACAGCACCGACTAGGAAAGTCACCTACCCAAAGTGCAGGCTTTAGTGGACTCCCTTCGGAAAGCTGGCCTAACCGCTAACCCCAAAAAATGTGCGGGAGGGTTAGAAGAGACTAAGTACCTGGGGTATGTCATTGGGCGCGGAGTCATTAAACCTCAAGTGAACAAAATAGAGGCGATACGGAATTGGCCCCGACCTGTCACCACTAAGCAAATAAAGTAATTCCTGGGAATGGTGGGCTATTACATGAGGTTTGTTCCCCACTTGGCTACTTTAGCCGTGCCCTTGACAGGACTCTTGAAGGGACACAAGTCAATGATAGTCGCTTGGATGATCAGGCGGAAGAGGCTTTCTCCGCTTTGAAGTCAGCCCTGTGCAGATCCCCGGTTTTGGTGTCACCCGACTTCAAAAGGGAGTTTATAGTACAGACCGATGCCTCCGAAGTACGCCTCTGTGCTTTACTGTCTCAGGAAGTTAACGGGGAGGAGCATCCCATTGACCCTCCTCCACCACAATTCACAGTGGGCACTAATACTAAGAGTTGGTGAGCGTCTAGGGACGAATTTTTAAAAAGGTCAAACATCCATGGGCCTCCCTGGAGGACCGGACCCCGGGTGGTAGCCCAGATTGCCCCCATTATTATCCACCCCTGGGGACTATACATTCCAGAAGGTCAAACCCTCCAAACCCCGACGCTTGGCATTGAGCATGCTGATCTTAGGGTGTATTCAGATAATGCGGTTGACCATCAAAACCCCCATCATGGGACATGGATGTGGTGGTAATATTACAATGTAATCCAATGATTTTAGCTTCAGTATTCATGTTCCCAGTTTCTGCTCTACGGTGACTGGATTAATAGGTGTCCCCCAGCCATACACTGGTTCTGCCATTGATCCGTTCTTCCAATCATGCGGCTGACCCAGTAATTACTGGAGCACGAGGCTTCACTGAAGGTCACTTTTAGCAGCGAGTTTTCACGGTTTGCTTTGGGCGGGCACTGACGTATCCTGCACATTACCATTGTGATGTATGGACAGTAGGCACACAGTGGTCTCTCTGTTCCAGCACATCATAAAATGATAAATGGACCAAGTGATGTGTAAGGAAGATGTGGTGCCTCAGGCAAATCCTGAAGAAGATGCTGCTGCGGGGTCATAGGTCCTGGCATTGGGCATCAAAATTATAGAGATGATTGTAATTGACAGGAAGTACAACAGAAGGTCGGACGGGGCACAGCTGGGCAGTCTGGGTAGAGATCACATGATCAGGAATACTAGGCATCCTGATATCATAAAAATATACTCGTACTATATATACTAATAGGGTGGCCATTTCCGGACTACTTGGACGCCTGATTAACCCCTTAAGGACCGGGCCAATTTTCACTTTTGCGCTTTTCATTGAACCTTCCAAGACCCATGACTTTTTAAATTTTCCATGCACATAGCCAGACGAGGGCTTATTTTTTTTGCAGTACAAGTTGTAAATATTTTAACAGCACCACTTAATCTATTGGGAAAAAATCCTTTGTGGGGTGAAAATTAGAAATAAATGTAATTCTGCCTTTTTTTTGGGGGGGGGAGTTTGGTGTTCACTGTGCACTAAAAATGACATGACAGACGTATTCTGTAGGATGATGTATTCGGTATGATTACAGTGATACCAAATTTATAAAGTTTTCATTATGTTTCACTGCATGAAAACCTTTAAAAAATTATTTCCCAAATTCGGACAGCCATAACTTTTTTATACAGTATTTAAATCTATGGAGCTGTGTGGGGGCTCAAGTTTTTGTAGGGCGAGCTGTAGTTTGTTTTTTAGTACCAGTACTGTTTAATCACTTTTCATTAAATGTTTTTAATAATTTGAACATTTTCAGATGCAGCGATTACGAATTACTTTTTTTTATTTTATTTAGTTCAATAAAATTTTTAGTTAACCTTTAAACATTTGATGGATTTGAACATGTAATGTGATTGATTGTACCATAGACTACAACAGAATACTATTGCAGTCTATGGGATTTTTACTGGTTGCCTATCAGGCTATTCTTCAGGCAGGGCTTAAAGGGAACCTGTCACCTCTACTATGCTACCCTCACTGAGCGTTTCTAAATGTTCATTGTGTTACTGTCACAACCAGACAGCTGAGAAGCTCTGACAGAAGCCTTTCAGAACCTCCTCCTTGAGTTCTCTTTGTTGTGGTATTCAGTTCCTCATCTCGTTAGCCTCTCTCAGCTGTCATGTAGTTGGACTAATTGCATCCCTTTAAATGCATTACTGGGCGGCTTATACTTCTTCCTGGAGTGTGTGTGCATGCTCATCCTGTTTTCCTGTCTGCTACAAAGTTAAGTGCTGTACATTTATCTGTTATTTTCTGTTTGCTGGATCCCAGGTGACCCTGACTCCCTCCGTGTCTGGTGTAGGGAGCCGGTGGTCGTGTCCCCTCACTATTGTAGGGTGTTCAGGGGTTATATAGTCGAGGTACATGGCTATGCAACCATCCACCTCTGGGATCTTTGCATAGGCTGAGCAGCCAGGGAAAGTCTCAGGTCTTGTGCAGGGGTCTCCCCTTGGTTCCTTAGCTTTGGATCCAGTGAGTCATATATGCATGTTGCTTTGCCTTGTTTCCTGTACACCGTCCGTGACAGTTACCCTAAACATATAAATTACACTTTTAATTTTATTTGCATACGAATTCAATAAGTATTATGCATTTTTGTACTTCCCGCCTTTTATGCAAATTAACATAAAAGAGTCATATCTTACATGTGTGACCAGGGAAGAGTCATATTTTCAAGCTCTGACTCATCTCAGGGTAATTTGCATATGTATTAAATATTTATTTTTTACACAATAAAAGCACACAGAGCTATGGGGACTGGGTATCATGGATGTGCTAGCGCCATCTAGCAACATCTAGCAACCCATGTCCTCAGCTCTATACAATAAATCCTGGTGACAGGTTCCCTTTAACAGATAGCTTACTATGGCAGGCCTGGGAGCCTTCATAAGGCCCCAGGCTGCCATAGAAGCCAATCAGAAGCCTTTGATTTCATTGTGGCGGCTCTGATCAGAGGACATGGGGAGCCCCTTCCTCTGTCTAGCACCTCAGATGGGGAGGGGGGGTTAAATGACTCGTATTAGAGTTATCTTCAATACTGGTTATTGCTAACAAGTGTCTGAACATGATTTTGCTTTAAGGGGTTAAAATTTAAGATAGATGGATAGACAAAAATATATACATGCAAACACATAGACAGTATACAAAACTTGCCTATACCACCACATTGATGGGTCCCTTATCATTCTCAATAGATGTGTTTGCTGTCAGTGAACAAGAACACTTTTGCTTCCTTTCAGCTAGTCCTACATAGTATAGCTAGTCCTGCTCTCAGGTGAGAAGTCTAAACAGACCGGACTCCAGACTGATACATTGTAACAAACTAGCACAGTTGTATCCAGTGTAGACAATGCTCTGTGAGCTAAACAGCTCGGACTCCAGACTGATACATTGTAACAAACTAGCACAGTTGTATCCAGTCTAGACAATGCTCTGTAAGCTAAACAGCCCGGACTACAGACTGATACATTGTAACAAACTAGCAGAGTTGTATCCAGTCTACAGTGGCGTAACTACCGGGGAAGCAAGGGAAGCAGCTGCTTCGGGGCCCGGCGCCCCAGCAGCGTGTGTGACAGTTTATTTTCAAGTTAGTTAAATATCGTGTTCAGGCCCCCTTCACAGCAGCCGCTAGTGTGATCTAATCTTACTGTCTGCTAAAGTCTCCTGGTCTGGGATTCAAACCCACAACCTCCAATCTATCAGTGAATCAGTGGCAAAGCATTTACCCTCACAGCCATAAAGGCTGCATTACAGCATGACAGCTGCCCAAACACACCTAGCACTGCTATATCTGTATATGACAGCTGTCCCTGCACACTCAGCTCTGCTATATCTCTATATATGACAGCTGCCCCAGGAAACCCAGCTCTACTACATCTATACACATGACAGCTGCCGAAACACAGCCAGCTCTGCTACATCTATACACATGACAGCTGCCCCCAACACACCAGGCACTGCTATATCTCTATATGACAGCTGTCCCAGCACACTCAGCTCTGCTATATCTCTATATATGACAGCTGCCCCAGCAAACCCAGCTCTACTACATCTATACACATGACAGCTGCCGAAACACAGCCAGCTCTGCTACATCTATACACATGACAGCTGCCCCAACACACCAGCACTGCTATATCTCTATATGACAGCTGTCCCAGCACACTCAGCTCTGCTATATCTCTATATATGACAGCTGCCCCAGCAAACCCAGCTCTACTACATCTATACACATGACAGATGCCTAAACACACCCAGCTCTGCTACATCTATACACATGACAGCTGCACCAGCACACTCAGCTCTGCTATATCTCTATATATGACAGCTGCCCCAGCAAACCCAGCTCTACTACATCTATACATGACAGATGCCCAAACACACCCAGCTCTGCTACATCTATACACATGACAGCTGCACCAGCACACTCAGCTCTACTATATCTCTATATATGACAACTGCCCCAGCAAACCCAGCTCTACTACATCTATACACATGACAGCTGCCGAAACACAGCCAGCTCTGCTACATCTATACACATGACAGCTGCCCCAGCACACTCAGCTCTGCTATATCTCTATATATCTATCTACTGTATAGCAATACTTAGAGATATATAGATGTAGCAGGGCTGGTTGTGCTGGAGCAGCTATCATATATAGAGATATAGCAGAGCTGAGTGTGCTGGGGCAGCTGTCATATAGAGATATAGTAGTGCTGGGTGTGTTTGGGCAGCTGTCATGTGTATAGATGTAGCAGAGCTGGGTTTGCTGGGGCAGCTATTATATATAGAGATATAGCAGAGCTGAGTGTGCTGGAACAGCTGTCATATAGAGATATATCTGAGATACTGCTATATCTGTATATGACAGCTGTCTCAGCACATTCAGCTCTGCTACATCTCTATATATGAGCAGCTGCCATGTGTATAGATGTACACTTAGCCAGCTATAACAGTAGAAGTCTCATATTTTTTCAGCCAGCAGCAAGGCAGCTGGTATGGTCTAGTGGTTAGCTGCTCTGCCTCTGAAGCAGAAGGTCGTGGTTTCGAATCCCAGCAGACTCTTTTCTGAAATACAAGCACTGAGTCCATATAAGGACATACAGGGCGGGACACAGGAAGAGGCTGCATCGCATCGCTGACATGGAGGTAAGTAGAAGTGTTTATTATTATTTTTTTAATACCCGACTGTTACTGCCATGGGGGAGCGGGAGGCACCTGATACTGGCAGTGGCACCTGATACTGGCACATGGGGGGAGGGGGGTTGGCACCTGATACTGGCACCTGGGGGGGGGGAGGGGGGTTGGCACCTGATACTGGCACATGGGGGGGGAAGAGGCACCTGATACTGGCACACTGGGGGGGGGAGTGGGGTTGGCACCTGATACTGGCATGGGGGGGGAGGGAGAGAGGCACCTGATACTGGCATGGGGGGGGGAGGGAGAGAGGCACTTGATACTGGCACTTTTTTTGTGGTGGTGGGGAGGCACCTGATACTGGCACCTGAAGGGGAGAGGGGGGGTTGGCACTTGATACTGGCACATGGGGGGGGGGAGGCACCTGATACTGGCACATGGGGGGGAAGAGGCACCTGATACTGGCACATGGGGGGGAGTGGGGTTGGCACCTGATACTGGCATGGGGGGGGAGGGAGAGAGGCACCTGATGCTGGCATGGGGGGGGGGAGGGAGAGAGGCACTTGATACTGGCACTTTTTTTGTGGTGGTGGGGAGGCACCTGATACTGGCACCTGGAGGGGAGAGGGGGGGTTGGCACTTGATACTGGCACATGGGGGGGGGAGGCACCTGATACTGGCACATGGGGAGGGGGGAGGGAGAGAGGCACTTGATATTGGCACTTTTTAGTGGGGGGGGGGGAGATGGCACTATGATACTGGGACATGGGGGGGGGAGGAGAGAGGCACTTGATTCTGGCATGTGGGGGGGGTTGGCACTATGATACTGGCACATGGGGGGGAGAGGCACTTAATACTGGCACTTTTTTGCGGGGGAGATGGCACTATGATACTGGCACATGGGGGGAAGAGAGAGGCACTTGATACTGGCACATGGGGGGTGGGAAGGAGAGAGGCACTTGATACTGGCACATGGGGGGAGATGGCACTATGATACTGGGACATGTGGGGGGGGGAGAGGCACTTGATACTGGCACATGATGGGGGGCACTTACTGGCACATTATTGGGGGGCATTATGGGGGACACTAGGCCGGCAGCCTATCAGAGGCCGGACACTGAGGGGCATCTACTGGGGCACTATATATGGGGCATTTTATACTGGTACATTTTGGGGGGCACTAGCAGGAAGGGGGGAGAGGAGCACTATGGGGGAATTTACTGGGGGCACTATATAGGGGTATTTTATACTGGCACATTATGGGGGCACTATGGGGACATTAGCTCAACTGGGGGCATTACAAGGGGGTATTTTTGCACTGTCACATTATAAGGAGAATTATTACTACTGGGGGGGGGGGGGGGGGCATTATGGTGGGTTTTATTACTGCCCCATGGTATGACCCCCTAGTAGCAGCACTGGCCTCTCCCTGCTCTGCTGTCCCTCTGCCCCTTCTCCAAATCCTTATTATAAAATCTTTCTCATTAGGATAAAACACGACATCAGCTCCGCCGAGCCCCCGGCCAAAGAGTGGAAGTGGCGTCCGAGATCCCCAAGGGCCAAGCCAAGTAACTGTAAGTGTTCATGTGGAGTATGTTTATGTTATGCACATATAGCCTACACTGTGCCACACAATATACAGTATACCTCTACACTGTGTCACACAATATACAGTATACCGCTACACTGTGCCACACAATATACAGTATACCTCTACACTGTGCCACACAATACACAGTATACCGCTACACTGTGCCACACAATATACAGTATACCGCTACACTGTGCCCCACAATATACAGTATACCTCTACACTGTGCCACACAATATACAGTATACCTCTACACTGTGCCACACAATGTACAGTATACCGCTACACTGTGCCACACAATATACAGTATACCTCCACACTGTGCCACACAATACAGTATACCTCTACACTGTGCCCCACAATATACAGTATACCTCTACACTGTGCCACACAATATACAGTATACCTCTACACTGTGCCCCACAATATACCTCTACACTGTGCCACACAATATACAGTATACCGCTACACTGTGCCACACAATATACAGTATATCGCTACACTGTGCCCCACAATGTACAGTATACCTCTATACTGTGCCCCACAATGTACAGTATACTGCTACACTGTGCCCCACAATATACAGTATACCTCTACACTGTGCCCCACAATATACAGTATACCGCTACACTGTGCCACACAATATACAGTATACCTCTACACTGTGCCCCACAATATACAGTATACCTCTACACTGTGCCCCACAATATACCTCTACACTGTGCCACACAATGTACAGTATACCTCTACACTGTGCCTCACAATATACTGCTACTGTGCCACACAATATACAGTATACCTCTACACTGTGCCACACAATATACAGTATACCTCTACACTGTGCCCCACAATATACAGTATACCTCTATACTGTGCCCCACAATATACAGTATACCTCTATACTGTGCCCCACAATATACAGTATACCGCTACACTGTGCCACACAATATACAGTATACCTCTACACTGTGCCCCACAATATACCTCTACACTGTGCCACACAATGTACAGTATACCTCTACACTGTGCCCCACAATATACCTCTACACTGTGCCACACAATGTACAGTATACCTCTACACTGTGCCTCACAATATACTGCTACTGTGCCACACAATATACAGTATACCTCTACACTGTGCCACACAATATACAGTATACCTCTATACTGTGCCCCACAATATACAGTATACCGCTACACTGTGCCTCACAATATACCTCTACACTGTGCCACACAATATACAGTATACCGCTACACTGTGCCACACAATATACCGCTACACTGTGCCAAAGGAGTGGGGTTTACACAGGAGGAGGGAGGTGCGAAGCGCGCTGAGGGGGGCCCTTACAAATATTTGCTGTGGGGCCCAGTCACTTCTAGTTACGCCCCTGCCAGTCTAGACAATGCTCTGTGAGCTAAACAGCCCGGACTCCAGACTAATACATTGTAACAAACTAGCACAGTTGTATCCAGTCTAGACAATGCTCTGTGAGCTAAACAGCCTGGACTCCAGACTGATACATTGTAACAAAGGGCGATTTGTGCAGCTGTTGCTGAAAGGTTTAGCTCACAGAGCATTGTCTAGACTGGATACAACTGTGCTAGTTTGTTACAATGTATCAGTCTGGAGTCCGGGCTGTTTAGCTCACAGAGCATTGTCTACACTGGATACAACTGTGAAACAAAATGGCGAAGTGTATCTTAAATGTGTATTATACTTCACAAGGAACTCCCAAAAACAAAGCCAATATATACTATTCCCAAAGTAGAACAGAGGGAGCTAAAACTTAACATTTAATGCGTATCGATATAAAAGCTGCGCTACAAATAAGGATAAATACAAAAAAAAAACTGACAGACAACGACCCGGCTGGGGCCAAAAAACTTGCAACACCAAAAAGACAAGGAATGGTCTCACCAATCAGTAGATGTTGATGGTATAGATCCTTCAGGAGAGTATTACCGATTGAGTCACCAGCTATCAAGATCCAATGAATGTGGTGGGCAGAAGTACCATCCAACAAAAGATGCCGAGGCTGTAGTGTAGATAGATGTCAGGAGCCGCTCACCCTAAATAACCCTGTCCAGGGATGGGGTCTAGCAAGCCCTACCTACCTACACAGAGCACTCGCCCCTATCACAGTCAGACCCGTGTCCCCTACCTCAGGGCACCATTTTTTTTCAGGGCCGTCGTTTAACTTCAGCCTGCTCACCCACTGGTGCGTTTAGATTTAGGCCTCCAGGTTAGGCCAGTCTCGGATACCATTACAGACTGAGCCTTAGGGAAAGATATATGGGATTACCTCTTATTTGATGCCCATTGGCCCTATTGTCCACTTGTTTTCTTTAGGACCATTATCAGATACTTAGCATCTAAAACCTCAGTTTTGCTTTGCCCCAATTTGGCTTTACCCCTTTTTTACATTACTCCCATGATAAGTTCATGTTGAACGAAACGTGGCGCGTCGGGAGCTCAGTTGTGTAAGGGCTTATTAGGGATTCCACCCAGGTACAGGGACAGGTATCCGGACGGGGTCGCCCTTTTCAGGGCGAGTGCTCTGTGTAGCTAGACCCCATCCCTGGACAGGGTTATTTAGGGTGAGCGGCTCCTGACATCTATCTACACTACAGCCTCGGCATCTTTTGTTGGATGGTACTCCTGCCCACCACATTCATTGGATCTTGATAGCTGGTGACCTGCAGGGTCAGGATTTAAAGCTGCGCTGTGGTATTCGGTTCTGCTGGGGCAGTATATGGTGCTGCACGTAGTATTTTGTGCTGCATTGTGGTATGTCATTCTGCTCGGGCAGTATATTGTGCAGTACTATGGTATTGCTGGTCCCGCCTATTTGTGTAGGCCCCCTTATAACATGGGGCCACTTTTAGTTTTTTTTTTCCCAGAGTGGGGTTCAATACTTTTGCAACCCCTTCTTTCTTTGCCACAATAGATCTAAGATTAAAAAATGCATCAACTTTTCAAACAGTCTTGCAATAATTTAGGCCCCTTTCACACGAGCCAGTTTTCCCGCACGGTGCAAAGCGTGACGTGAACGCATAGCACCCGCACTGAAACCTGACCCGTTCATTTCAATGGGTCTGTGCACATGAGCGTTTTTTTCACGCATCAGTTCTGCGTTGCGTGAAAATCGCAGCCTTTTCTATATTCAGCGTTTTTCACGCAGCCCTGGCCCCATAGAAGTGAATGGGGCTTCAGCTAAATGCAAAAGCAAGTGCGGGTGCGATGCGTTTTTCATTGATGGTTGCTTTGTTGTTTGTAAACCTTCCGTTTTTTTATCACGTGCGTGAAAAATGCATGAAAACGCATTTCACCCGTGCGGAAAAAAGTGAACAACTGAACGCAATCGCAGACAAAATTGACTGAATTTGCTTGCAAAATGGTGCGAGTTTTACTGAACGCATCCGGACCTAATCCGTCACGCTCATGTGAAAGGGGCCTTACTGCTGTTTTGTGTCTACAGCTCCTATGCAGACATATGGTTACAGACTGAAAACATACCCTGTGCAGTCTGGTCCTTCAGTCATGCCCCCTTCCATCTGTCCCCTACTAACTAACAGTTGGAGTGACACATGATTGCAAGATCCGACTACAGATGGGGGTTGTTTGTAGGCTATGGCTGTGGAGACACATAGGCCTGCACAGGAGCTGTAGGCAACATACAATATTTTAGGCAATTTGCAAAGTTACATTGTATTTTATATTCACCGTGGCATTAATTAAAGAAATTGGTTGCAAAAGTATACACATCCTACAAAGTGACGCTTTATTGTATATGTCATTTTAACTAAAACTGGACAGGATCCAAAATAAAAATAAAGAAATCACTGTGTTACAGTATGTCTCCTGCCCTTATTCACTGCATGAATGTCCTGCTTGTGTCTTCTGGGTGTTCTTGATGTCAATACACCGAGATGTGCAGAAATCCTCATCTATTCAATGACGGTGGGGACATCTACTGGTCACTTACTGTCGCTTTTGTTTTTGCAAGATTTTTCTTTCCTGATACCCAGCAGCTGCACAAACCTCTCCGCATGGTTTGCTACAATGTATCTAGAGATGAGCAAATTTTTCAAAAATTATATACGCCGGTTTGCTGATTTTTTTGGGAAAAATTTGGTTCGATCCGAATATATTCGCAGTGAATTACAATAAAAAACGGCTATTTCCTGGCTGCAGAGAGCCTGTATAGTGGTGTAGAACACTGTGCCTTGCAGTAACACGCATAGGGAGTCTGCTGTCGTAGTGAAACAATACTGTGAGTCAGTATGACATGCAGATGACAGGCGTCGCTCTTAGAATCGCTGCACACTTCACTTATTTGGGCAGTTACAGGGTCAAAACTGACCAAATAACTCAAGTGTGAACTCAGCCTTACAGGTCGATGTTAGCTCCAAGAAGAAGCGCACTCCTCTCACACCTGATCGTCAGCTGATTCCACATAGATGTCTACAGAACCTGTTCTATTACACACTTATACAAGTAGAGCCCCCGGACAGAGTGGAGAGGGTGTCAGCAGTAAGTGGAGAGGGTGTCCGCAGTAAGTTTGTGTTGACATCACTAAATATTTTGCCCTTCTTCTGATCCGTCAGAACAATAACCCTCCAAAAAACAGATCCTGTCTGTTGAGCATCCGCCTTTACTCGGTCAGCATTTGGTCAATAATCCATCAGTATTGCTAATGCCAAAAAAAACAGGAGTGGATCCAAAGCAGAGATGACATGTGAACGGAATATTTGCAAGTCTTCTGTGTTTTGTACCCACTCCTGCTTTTGGCTACCAAATTATAAGCCAATTCTAATGGGACTATACAGGCCTCACAGCTGCTACACAGAGAGGATCCGTTGTGCGTCTCATTTTACCTTTCTTCTGACAGATCAGAGGAAGGGTCAAATAAATGATGATGTCAGCCAAGCCAAAAAGGCAAAATAGTGGCCCAGTCATGAAGTGGGGATGGTGGGAACAGCACGAGTCTGTAGGTTGTGGTAGCATCAGGAGGCCACAGAGTGGCACAATGACAGAGTGTGGAGGTGGCAGCAGCATCAAAAGACCACAGAGTGGCAAGGTGGCATAGTGGTGAGATGGAAGCAGCATGAGGAGACCACAGAGTGGCCCAATAACAAAGTTTGTAGGTGGCGGCAGCATCAGGAGGCCACAGAGTGGCACAATGACAGAGTGTGATGTGGCGGCAGCCTCAGGAGGCCATAGAGTGGCACAGTGATAGAGTCTGTAGGTGGCAGCAGCATCAGGGGGCCAGAAAGTGGCACAATGACAGAGTTTGGAGTTAGCGTCAGCATCAGAAGACCACAGAGTGACAAGGTGACATAGTGGTGATGTGGAAGCAGCATCAGGAGATCACAGAGTGGCCCAATGACAGAGTCTGTAGGTGATGGCAGCATCAGTAGGCCACAGAGCGGCACAATGACAGAGTGTGGAGGTGGCAGCAGCATCAGAAGACCACAAAGTGGCAAGGTGACATAGTGGTGAGGTGGAAACAGCATGAGGAGACCATAGAGTGGCCAAATGACTGAGTCTGTAGGTGGCGGCAGCATCAGGAGGCCACAGAGTGGCAAGGTGACACAGTATGAAGGTGGCGGCAGCATCAGGAGGCCACAGAGTGGCAAGGTGATATAGTGTGGAGGTGGCAGCAGAATCAGAAGACCACAGAGTGGCAAGGTGACATAGTGGTGAGGTGGAAACAGCATGAGGAGACCATAGAGTGGCCCAATGACTGAGTCTGTAGGTGGCGGCAGCATCAGGAGGCCACAGAGTGGCAAGGTGACATAGTGTGGAGGTGGCAGCAGCATAAGGAAACCACAGAGTGGGAAGGTGACATAGTGTGGAGGTGGCAGCAGCATTAGGAGGCCACAGAGTTGCAAGGTGACATAGTGTGGAGGTGGGTGGCAATACCAGTACCCGTTGAAGATGGTGGGTAAAAGAAGGAGCACTTGGCAGCAGATGTGTGGCATTAGGCGGGTGGCAGCATCAGAATAGTAGCTGAGACAGTAGCCAGAACAAACCCGTCTCTTTTGTCAAAGTGTTGGTGTGGCACCATGGATGATCTAGTCTGATGCATCAAGAATTGGTGGGTGGAAATCCTGGCTGATCCACACCTGATTCATCTTGACAAAGGTCAGTCTCTTCACATTTTGGGTGGCAGACGAGTTCTTCTTGGGGTAACTATGGCCCCCGCCGTACTAAACACCCGCTCTGGCCAGGCAGGACAGCTTTTCCAGGGCAAACTTGGCCAGTTGCGGCCACAAATCCAGTTTGGCTGCCCAGTAGTCCAGCGGATCTTCAATGACGGCTGGCATGGTGCACTCCAAGTATACTACCACCCGCTGGTTCAGGTTCTGCTCCAGGTCTAGATGCTGCTGCTGGTGAGTAGTTTCTTCACTAGGCGGGTGAAGAAATCTGCTCATCAGCGACTGTAGACTCAGGCTGCTGCTGATGGAGCTGATACTGCTCCTGCCACCCCACCCCTCCCCAGCAGACATGGCAGAGGAATGTGAGCGCAGAAGGCCCCCCCCACCCCCCATCAGACCTGAAAGAGGATGGACGATGGCACAGATAGGCAGCGGCCAACTGACTACACAGGTTGTCTCTCAGTAGTTCAGTTTGTCCTCCCTTTCAGCGGGTGTAAAAAAGGCCCCCATTTTGGACCAGTAGTGAGGGTCCAACAAGGTGGAGAGCTAGAAGTCATCCCTCTGCCGAATGGTGACAATTCATCTGTCACTACACAAGCAAGTGAGCATGCAGCGGGCCATTTGCACAAGTGACTTGGGACTCCCTGCCTCCATCTCCACTGCATACTGCCACGGTGTGTCTGGGTCCTCTGCCTTCCCTTCCTCATCGCCCTGTAGCTCCTCTGGCTGCTCCTGCTCCTCCTCTCCTGTCACCTGTGTAGAAAAACCACCCATTTCGCTACATATTGCTTGTGCTCCAATCTCCTCCTCCTCCAGTTCAGCCCCCACAGGGATCATGTGGTGGAGAGATCTAGGCCCCACGTCTCCAGTCCCCTGACCAGCTAGACTTACCAGCATCTGTTCCAGGACATGTGCAGCACGGCATTGTGCAGCACGCCAGACCTGCAGGGTATTGCGATTGTGAGGTCACGGTTTATGGGCAAGCGAGGGTTACTCACAGTTTGGTAGGAGAACCCCGGGCAGGCATGCGGCAGTGAAGGAGAGGCTGGCGAAGGAGTCCTCTGGGGCACACTCTGTATATAGGGACCAGGCCTGATGGTGGATGAGGTGCCCTGGATGTTGCAGGTGTTTTTATGTGCCTGGGGCAAGGTCCCTTTAAGAATCGTGACGCCAGTGCCTGTAACAATGGTACACCGATTTATAGTTGCAGTAATGGAGGAACACGGTTATATGGTAAACCAAACTTTGCTTTACTGGAACAACAGTTCAACTTTGTACAGTTGGGTTTTCAGTTCCACATTGAAGTAATAACAATCAGCAGGCTCTTTATAAACAGCAGACAAGGGTTCTTTGCAAGATACTCAGAGGGTACATTTAATACTTCCCAGACCAGGCTGCACTATTTCTCAGTTATTCTGGCTGGCTTTATTCCAAGGCCCGTATGCCCAAATGCTGGCTTTTATCCTTGGCAAATAATCTTCCTCAGGTATATATCCCTTGCTTTAGCTTAATGATTCCTCTGCCCTTCAGCTTACTTGTTTTAGCTGGAACTCTGGCTCTGCTTGTGGGAACTGTAGGTTTCTCCCAGGAGGCAAACTCTTCCCTTGGGGTTAATCTTCTGAGCTAACAGAGGCTCAGGAACTTCAGGCAGGCTAGACTGCACTACTAGCCACCTGGACTGCACTGCCCTTCCCTGTCTGGGCCTAGCTATATATACTAAGGGCTTACTAGCTCCCTCTAGTGTATAGGAGGCTGAACTGCACCCTATCAGGCCTGATACCCAGATAACACAGGGAAATGAAGATACAACATCACATTAATGCAATAGACATATTAACCCTTGTGTAGTGCCCACCTTTACCTAGTGGGACACTACACATGAAGCAGTGGAATGACATTGTTCATCCCGTAGTCCTGGCGACTGACAAATAACGTGGCCTTCACAAAGGGCCTGAGCAAACGGCAGGTGTCACGAATGAGCTGCCACTGGCTGACATCAAAGTTACACAGAGGAGTACTCCTGTCCGCTTGGATCATCAGGAAAGCGTTTATGGCCTTTCTCTGTTCGTACAGTCAGTCCAACATATGGAGGATGGAATTCCAACGGGTGTAAACGTCGCATATCAGCCTATGTTGGGGGATGCCGTTCTGCCGTTGCAGCTCAAGGAGGGTGTGTACGAGTGGCTGAAGTGCATGCAAAGTTTCCTGCCATTTTTAGGATTTCTTGCAGATGGGTGGAAGACTTCAGGAACCGCTTTACAACCGCATTGAACACGTGTGCCATGCAGGTCGCATGGCTCAGCCCTCCTTGATGCAGCGCCGACATAATGTTCTTCTGGTTGTCGGTCACCATGGTTCCAAATTTCAGTTGTCGTGGAGAAAGCCAGGATTCGATTTCTTGATGAAGGACGCGGAGCAGTTCCTCCTCTGTGTGACTCCGTTCGCCCAGGCAAATGAGTTGCAGAACAGCGTGGCACCGCCGCGCCCTGCACATGTGGTATGCTGGAGGGGCACTGTGAATTGTCCTTGAAGTGGAGGCTGAGGACACGGTGGAGGATGAGGAAACAGAGGTGGACATTGTCGCTGGACCAACGGCGTGGCAACGTGGAGGCCGAAGCGGCGTCACCTGGCCAAGTTGCTTGTGTGGCTGTGCAAGAATCACATTCACCCAGTGCGCTGTAACGGACATGTACTGTCCCTGACTGTAGTTACAGCTCCACACGTCAGCGCTGCCGTGCACTTTGGCAGACACCGACAGGCTCAAGGACTGGCCCACCTTCTTTTCTACATACGTGTGCAGGGCTGGTACTGCCTTTTTGGCAAAGAAATGACAGCTTTGGACTCTCCACCTCGGCTTAGCACAAGCCATCAGTTCTCTGAAAGGTGCAGAGTCCACCATTTGGAAAGGGACAGGAGCACGTTCAGCTTCTGCGCCGTTGGATGAGTGCACGAATATTGCTGTCTCTTGGAAATCGCTTTGGTGATCGATTGCTGACAGAATGAGTGACGAGGAGTAGGAGGAGGAGGAGCAGGAGCATCAGGACTAGCAAATGATGGGAAGGACAGACAGCTCTCTTCGGCTGAGGTGGTGGAGCCTTGACTGGCAGAAACCTAGTGCGTGCCATTGGGTGATGCAGCGGTTGCTGCGGCAGGCTGGACCACCACATCGGAACCACGGTTCTCCCAGGCCACTTTATGGTGACGCTGCATATGTTGACGCAGGGCCGTGGTGCCCTGGCCACGCTTCACCTTCTGCCCACATATTCTACACATGGCCACGTTCACCTCCTCCGGCGGCTTAAAAAAACCTGCCACACTGCCGAGTAGGTGATTTTACCCCCAACACTACGCACTGACTGACTGCTACCGCCTCTGCCTCCTTGAACCCCTGCACCGCTACTTCCTGGGCAGGTAGGCTCCTGCGAAGCGGGCGGTCTAGACCAGACACGCTTGGCTCCCAACCTCCTACTGCGGCCACACTGCTGACTCCCGGCCACGCTAGAGACATGATGGCTCTGCCGCTGGGCAAGCTGCCACCCTCTTCTCCCGATGATGATGAAGCCCCTTCGTCACCCGGCTCCCAAGTGCGATCAGCTACATCATCATCATTGAGTACTGTCTACACGTCACTGATGTCCTCCTCAACCGTCTCTGGGTCAGGAGCCTGACCGCTCCCAACACCAGCTCCCACGCCTCTCTCCTTATCACTACTTGCCTGCCTAGCGGAGGAAGTGGCGGATGTCTCCTCAAGATCTTGGCTGGGCAGTAGCTGCTGACTGTCCTCTAGTAGCTCGTCCTCGCTGAAAAGTGGAGCCGAGCCTACAGCATATAAAACCTCTCGCGGTGAGAGAACTGAAAATGAGAGAGGCTGGTTGAGGACAGGTGAGGGCACAGGGCCTGCTCCCGGGCCATGCCAACTAAGCGTCGTGTCAGAAGAACCCACCGACTCTTGGCTGGGGGTGTCAGATGTCACGGGATGAAGTGGATGACCAAGTCAACCATTTAGGAACCGCTGGGTTGCTGGTCAAGACACGACTGCTAGATGACACCGGGAGCTCAGGCCTCTTGCTGCGACCCCTGCTGCCACTCCCCTTACTCTGCTGTGATCTGTGCCTGCGCCAGAAACATTTAGGCCTCTGCCCCTCCCACAGGCAAAGTACAAGTTTGTAATTCAAATGTCCGTGTTTATTCACACATAAGGTGAAACAAAAAACACTCTTTGCAAGGTTGGTGTTTGTTCACACCAAGTGGAAAGTTCGTGCATAACAAAAAAACAACATCTTGTCGGCGGTTCTGCCTCCAGCAGTCCAAATGCAGGCTTTAGATGGCCTGCTCTCCCAATGCACAGGTCTCAGCTTTTCAGCCCAGCACAGGGCTCAGTTCCCACACCAGCAATTGCCAGAGCTCCTCTGTCAGAAAGAGGTAATCACTCCCAGCTGACACTTCTGGCTGGGTTTTTATAGGCCAGTCAAGACCTGGCCTGAAACGTGGGGAGTAGTCACCCACCCAGCACTTTGACTACTCCTAGTAAGAGCCGTCCTGGATCATCTATAGAGCCATACTAAAATTTAGTGGGAGAAATCAAAATTTCTCCCACTAAAACGTCCGGTCCCGTCAGGTCATAAGCTCCGAGTTAGCATATTGACCCCAGCAGACTCCCTATTATATCTAGGTATCCAGATAGGGACTAAACTGGAACACTATACGAAACTGAACATACTTCCAATAATAGATAGAGTTAAGGAGAAAATTAGAACATGGCTTAAATTTCCCCTGTCACAAATCAATCGCATAGCACTTATAAAAATGACGTTACTACCAATGTTATTATACATATTTAATGCTAGCCCAATAACGATAGAAGATAAATTTTTCAATAAGCTAGAGTCCCTCTTCAATGAACTAATATGGGGGCGCAAACGAGTCAGAATTAAGTTACAATATCTATATAAAGAAGAGGGCGGCCTTTCTGTCCCTTTTTTAAAGGGATATTATATAGCTGCCCAATTGAGATGGTGTGTGAGGAATCGAAAGAATAAATGCATTCGGCTTATTTATGGGGAGCACTGTAGACCCTGGGAGGATCTCTTTCACATTCTCGAAACTGGCACTATGGAGAAGAAAATAATAATGAACCCGTTCGGTAGGATGCTCGGGTATATTTGGCAACAAGTTAGATACATGGTTGGAGTAACCCAGGCAGTTCAGTACACCCCACTGTGGGGGAATGCACATCTACCACAAGTTATGTTACTGGACGATGTTCAATATTGATAAAAACATGGGATATGTCTAATTGCACAAGTTTTACATAAAGGACAGATTAAGTCTTTAAATGAAATCCTACCAGATATCACACCAGGATTTATTGATAAATTTAGATATGAACAATTACGTCACGCTATTCACTACACGGAGAATAAGAATTATTTAAATATAGTAAGTAACACTTTTTTAGATTTTTGTCAAGAAATGACTTTTAACACTTCTATATCACACATTTATGCAAAGTTAAAATATGAATACACCAAAACAATTACATTCAGAAGTGAGGCCAAATGGGAAAAGGACTTGCAAAATGGGGAGCCCATTCTGTGGAACGTTGTGTATAGAAATATTAAAAGATCAACGGTTTCCCCTGCCCATGCATGGATTCTTTTGAAAATCATACTCCGTCTCTACTATACACCATTTTTTTTGCATACCATTTATAAGGATAGGAAACAAAACTGTTATAAATGCAGCAAAGACAGAGGAGACTATATACACTTAGGCCCCTTTCACACAGGCGAGTTTTCCGTGCGGGTGCAATCCGTGCGGCGAACGTATGGCACCCGCACTAAATCCTGACCCATTCATTTCTATGGGGCTGTGCACATGAGCGATGTTTTTAACGCATCACTTGTGCGTTCAGTTGAAATCGCAGCATGCTCTATATTGTCCGATTCTGACGTGACGCAGGCCCCATAGAAGTGAATGGGGTGTGTGAAAATCGGATGGCATCCGCAAGCAAGTGCGGATGTGGTGCGATTTGCACGCACGGTTGCTAGGAGACGATCGGGATGGAGACCCGATCATTATTATTTTCCCTTATAACATGGTTATAAGGGAAAATAATAGCATTCTGAATACAGAATGCATAGTAAACCAGCGCTAGAGGGGTTAAAAAAAATAAAAAATAATTTAACTCACCTTAGTCCACTTGCTCGCGAAGCCCGGCATCTCCTTCTGTATCCTCTGCGCTGAAGTTGAACAGGACCTGGGGTGAGCTGCTCCATTAAATATCGGTTAAGGACCTTCGATGACGTCACTCCGGTCATCACATGGTCTTTTACCATGGTGAATCACCATGGTAAAAGATCATGTGACGTACCATGTGATGACCGGAGTGACGTCATCGAAGGTCCTTAACCGATATTTAATGGAGCAGCTCACCCCAGGTCCTGTTCAACTTCAGCGCAGAGGATACACAAGGAGATGCCGGGCTTCGAGAGCAAGTGGAGTTAAATTATTTTTTATTTTTTTAACCCCTCTAGCGCTATTGTACTATGCATTCTGTATTCAGAATGCTATTATTTTCCCTTATAACCATGTTATAAGGGAAAATAATACAATCTTCAGAACATCAATCACAAGCCCGAACTTCTATGAAGAAGTTCGGGTTTGGGTACCAAACATGCGCGATTTTTCTCACGCGAGTGCAAAACGCATGACAATGTTTTGCACTTGCGCAGAAAAAATCGTGCATTTTCCCGCAACGCACCCGGCTCTTATCCGGGCAAAAAAACTGACGCCCGTGTGAAAGAGGCCTTACTGTGGGAATGCCCAGGGATAAAAGAATATTGGATTAAAATATTTCGGAAATTGCGGGATAGTTCCCCTATGAAATACGAAGTATGCATTAGATATGTTATCCTGGGCGTTTTCCCAGAGACAGATAAAAATAAAATTGAGCAGAGACTCTGGCTTCGGGGTATTGCACTGGCCAAAATAATAATTGTTAAACATTGGGGTACTACGGAATATCCTAATTTTCAGGAGTGGATGGAACAGATGAACAGGGTTAAGCAATATGAATACATTCTTGCCCAAACAGCAGGGAAAAAGGCAGCTTGGATGCGGATATGGGGCCACCTGAAATGAGAATACCAGGCGCAATGACAGTAGCTCCGCGGAAGAAAAGGGGGTTGGAGGGAGGGGGAGGTTAAAAAATAGGAAAGAAATTTAACATAGGATGAGACTATGTATTACTGTATTGTTGTTCTGTTGTTGGTTTGTGATACCAAAATGTAATGACGTAGATCTTTAACATTTCTAAAATAAAAAGATTAATAATAAAAAAATAAATAAAAAAAAATTGCTAAGTGTCAATCAGCATTAGTTGCCGCTGACACCTGAAAAAAACGGGTCTCACTTCACCAAGGCCAGGAACCTCGGTGACACATTGTTCCTATTACCAAGGCTGTAACCTCCCCTACTAAACCCTGTTCTACACAAATACTTTCCCTGCACTTACAAATCGTTTTTTCACCACAATCAAGTCTTTCCTAGCACTGTCCCTAGCGCCTGCTGACGTCTCTTCTTGCACTAAGTACACTGGAAAATGGCAGAACCTAAGATGGCTGCTGCTATTTCAAAAACTGCTACAAGAGGACATAGTTTTAAATTAGAGGGGCAAAGGTTTAAAAGTAATATAAGGAAGTATTACTTTACTGAGAGAGTAGTGGATGCATGGAATATCCTTCCTGCAGAAGTGGTAGCTGCAAATACAGTGGAGGAGTTTAAGCATGCATGGGATAGGCATAAGGCCATCCTTCATATAAGATAGGGCCAGGGGCTATCCATAGTATTCAGTATATTGGGGAGACTAGATGGGCCAAATGGTTCTTATCTGCCGACACATTCTATGTTTCTATGTTTCTATTTATAGGGCTGTGACATCACAGGGCTGGCTACTGATTGGCTGTATGTATGGCATTATGGTGATCCTGCCTTCCCAGAGTTCCTTTCTCCATGTCCTCACACGTGCAGCTGCCATTTTAGGAAAAAAATGTGATTCGTTACCACGAGGTGCAAGGAAATTCGCCTTCGGTGCGAATGAAATTTTTCCTGAAATTCGGATCAAATTCCACTTCGTCAGCTTTGATTCGCTTATCTCTAAATGTATCAGTCTGGAGTCCAGGCTGTTTAGCTCACAGAGCATTGTCTAGACTGGATACAACTGTGCTAGTTTGTTACAATGTATCAGACTGCAGTCCGGGCTGTTTAGCTCACAGAGCATTTTCTAGACTGGATACAACTCTGCTAGTTTGTTACAATGTATCAGTCTGGAGTCCGGGCTGTTTAGCTCACAGAGCATTGTCTAGACTGGATACAACTCTGCTAGTTTGTTACAATGTATTAGTCTGGAGTCCGGGCTGTTTAGCTCACAGAGCATTGTCTAGACTGGATACAACTGTGCTAGTTTGTTACAATGTATCAGTCTGGAGTCTGGGCTGTTTAGCTCACAGAGCATTGTCTAGACTGGATACAACTGTGCTAGTTTGTTACAATGTATCAGTCTGGAGTCCGGGCTGTTTAGCTCACAGAGCATTGTCTACACTGGATACAATTGTATCCACTTCTCAGCTGAGAGCAGGACTAGCTATGGACAGGTTTACTGCCTCTAAAGAGCATTCTCATTCACTAACAGCAAGCAGAGAACTTATCAAATTATTAAAAAATAAAATTAAAGAAATTTTTACAAGTATTTTTATTCCTACTTTTGAACTCCCATAGAGATGCCTAAAAGAAAAGTCACCTATAATAAAGATGCCATAAATCTACACCATGCTGCATTTTGCAAAAACTAAAAATCCCAAAAAAGGCTACAAAGTTTTGTACATGATGTAAGTGGCCATGTGGGCACTGCGGCCTGCAAATCAATGGGAGCTGTGCTGCAATACGCAGGTGGCATAAACTACAAGGTGGACAGGGCCTTCTGCTTTCCCACGGCTAGCCTCCAAGGCTGCAGCAGCCCAAAACAGCTGAATGGAAGCCGTGCCGGGTCCCCATCTGTCTGACATTGATGACCTATCCTGAGGAGAGCCCGGGGAACCCCTTTAAGATTGATGAAACTATTGGCAGTCTAGATTGCAGTGATTGTGCCGAAATCAATGTAAAGCGCGACCTCTTGAGGAACAAAACATTTTTGATATGTTTATTCCGTGTATAAGGCTTTGTTTTTTTCTTTGCAAAAAGTACTTTATGTAGGTGCCATCTTTTACATTAGCGTTTAACCCTTTCCTACCACAGCCATTTATTTTATTTTTTTAATTGTTTCCTCCCCGCTTTCCAAAAGCCATAACTTTTTTCTCAGTCAACACAGCTGCCTTGGGGCTTGTTTTTTGCTGGGTAAGTTGTATTTTTGAATGGCACCATTTAATCTCCCACATAATATATCAGGGAACTGATAAAAAAAGAAGATCAGATGTGTGGGGTGGAATAGAGAAAAAAGCGCGATTCTGCCATTGTTTTTTAAAGTTTTGTTTTTACGCCATTCAGTAGTTGATGAAAATGACATGACGGGCTGGGACGGCGAAAACAAATGTCCATAGATTTTGTTTTACTACTTCTAACCATTTAAAAACTTAAAACAATGCTTTGTATCCGCATATTCTGACCCCTATAACTTTTTTTTAGATTTTCCCTTTTTCTTTACATTGTTCATTCTGTGGGATAAGTTACGTGGCATTTTAATAGTGCTAATATTTACACCAATTATGTTTATTTTTTTGTTTTTAAGATATAAATGGGGAAAGGGGGTGGCTTAAATTATATATATATTAAACTTTATTGCAATAGCTTTTCCTTTTTTTTGTCCCCTTAGGGGGCTTGAACCTGCTATTGCTCTATCGCTTGTACTATACACTGCAATATCTCTGTATTGCATTGTATAGTGATTTTTACTCTCAGAATGCCCCCAGCTGCCATGGCAACCAATCAACACTCCACGATTGCCCTGCAGGTGGAGACGATTGTAGGACGGAGGGAGCGGGCTCAGATGTCATGGTCCCAAATGACTGTGACATCTGAGAAGTTAAACTGGATCTGATTTATCTCTGCTCCGGGTCATTGCAGGTGGGCGTCAGCCGTGTAACGCAGCCAGCACCCATTGTGTATAGAGCAGGCTCAGCTGCTGAACCCGCTCCATACAGCCCTTTCACCATGATGACATATGTGTGTGTCAAATGTGAGGAAGGAGTTAATTTATATACTGAATTATATGGGTCACATCCATTGCCCAGCTCCTGACCACAGAGGCACACTAGCAGTGTCCACAAGATCGGGGTAATGACTATGCTCATCAATCAACTGGTTTCATATAAGACCAAAAATCAGTGACCAGTAGGGGATTATGAGAAGGGGCAAATACTTTTACATGGCGCTCAGTCTCCTGGAGAAAGAGGAAAGCTCCCAGAGAAGTAGATTTGCTTCCCACGCTGGCAGATTTTGGTCAGCAGTAACTCAGGGCTCGTCCACTAGGTGGCACTGTGCATGGCTGTGTATTGTATCTACAAGAACACAGGACAGGAGTTGAGCAGGTAAGAGGTGCTGCAGCAGCAGGTTGTGACAGGCTTGGAGTGAACTTCTTTTTTCCTTAAAATGTAATTGTCCTAATCTTTTCGTAGTAGCAACGCTGAGCTTCTACTACTGTTTTATGCAATTAATCGTAGAAATAATAATGACCTGTAGATATATATATATATATAAATACACTGACGAGCAAAAGGGTAACAATGTTTTGCGCTTTTGTCTTTCAGGCTCCATATCTCACCATACACTGCAGCTTCCAACGTGAGACTAGCCTCATTATATAGACAATCCTCTTGGCTATCTCAGACATACATTGGACTTGCAGCTATTTATCCTATGATTAGTTATGCAGATTTTTGTCATGTAACTGCATTGTTACTGTTTTGCTACTAAAATTCTAAATTTTTATTTTTATTATCTTGTTAGTATTTTATAAATCCACCGTTGGCTTTCAGCACTGCCTGAATCCTTCTGGGCATGCTCTCCATCAGATACAAGCCTGTCTGGACCGATATCTGGTCCCAGGTCTCTTCTACACGTTCCCAATGTTGGTGCATACTGGTCGACTCACTTGGGTAGGAATACGGCTTTTTCTTCATCTCTACCCACAAGTGTTCGATTGGGTTCAGTTCCGGGGACTGTGGGGCCAATCCAGCTCCTCTACTTCATCGTCACTGAACTATTTCTTCACCAATCTCCACGTATGCTTCGAGTCCATTGTCCTGTTGGAACACTATGTCGTCCTTTTCATACCCATAGTACTCGAGTGTACGAAGTACCTCGTCTTGTAGGATACTCGCATATAGCTCAGCATTGAGACCACCATCCATCCTGGGCAAGTATCCAACGCCTTTGGCTGCGAAACAACCCCACAACATCAGGCTTCCTCCACCGAACTTGACAGTTCCTTCTATTTCTCGATCCGTTAGCCCCCTTTTCTCTTGTTTCTTCCAGACCCATTTCCACCCATCAGAGCCCAGTCTAATGACTTTTTCATCTCATCGATCCAAATCACCCGTTTACAATCCTCTACTGTCCACTGTTCATACTTTTTTGCAAACTCGAGCCAATGCTTCTTATGGCGACATTGAAGTCGAGGCTTCTTCACCTTCTTTCAGGCCACCAGACTTGTGTAATGCTCGTCACATGGTGCTTGCATGGACGTCTGTGAGCCGCATCCACTGCCGCGTTTGTCGCGCCAGAACTGATAGACCTTGTGATGAGCCGACTTGTTGACTCCGATATTTTGCCTGGACGTCCACCTCTTGGCTTTGGACTGGATGGACAGACTTCATATTCTTCCAACCGTCATTGCACTCACATGATGCAGTTTGCCAATTAAAGTTTACCGTTTGTCATGGCTAATGGTTGTTAAAAACTGATGCAAAACGGCCATTAAAAACGGACAAACCGCCAGAAAATAGTTACACACACACTGGTGCAATAGCCATCAAACACTGTCACTGTGTCCGTATTTAACGGTTTTAGGCCTCCTGCACACGACCGTTGTGTGCACCCGTGGACGTTTAACGTGTTTTTCTGCGGTCCCATTGACTTTCAATGGGTCCGTGGAAAAATCGGAAACTGCACCGTTTGGCAGCCGCGTCCGTGATCCGTGTTTCCTGGCCGTGAAAAAAATATGACCTGTCCTATTTTTTTTACTGCCAACGGTTCACGGACCCATTCAAGTCAATGGGTCCGTGAAAATCACGGATGCACACAAGATTGTCATCCGCGTCCGTGATCCGTGATCCGTGTCCATTTTTTCCTATCATTTCAATGGCAAACTTGACTTTGATTTTTTTTTTTCATTTTTCATGTCCGTGGATCCTCCAAAAATCACGGCAGACCCACAGAAGAAAAAACGGACACGGATCACGGTAAAACGGAACCACGTTTTGCGGGACGTTAAAAAATACTGTCGTGTGCAGGAGGCCTTATACTCCAAAGCGGTGATATTGCCACTCTGCTGGAAACCTCACAGCAAAGAACACGTACGGTTTTACTGCATATTGCGGTATTACCGCACCTCAGCTGGAAACTTGTGGGAACACTGCACGTGGGTTTTGCACAGTTTCAAAGTCTGAATATACTCTTAGGCCCCTTGCACACTGGCGTCACGGATTTTGTACGGATGCGTTGCGAGAAAAACCTGCGCGAGTGCGCACGCAATTTCAGTCAGTTTTGTCTGCGATTGCGTTGCGTTGTTCAGGTTTTTCAGGCAAATGCAAAGCATTTTAATGCGTTTTGTACGCGCGTGATAAAAAACTGAATGTGGTACCCAGACCAGAACTTCTTCACTGAAGTTCGGGTTTGGGTTCGGTGTTGTGTAGATTTTATGTTTTTTCCCTTATAACATGGTTATAATGGAAATAATAGCATTCATTAAAACAGAATGCTAAGTAAAATGTCCCTTAAGGGTTAAAAAATAATAAAAAAATGACTCACCTCATCCACTTGATCGCACAGCCGGCATCGTCTTCTCTCTTCTTCATGCAGGACCTGCAAAAGGACCTGCACTGATGTCATCAGTGGTGAGTGCGATGACATCAGCGCAGGTCCTTTTGCAGGTCCTGCAAGAAGAAGAGAGAAGACGATGCCGGCTGCGCGATCAAGTGGATGAGGTGAGTCATTTTTTTATTATTTTTTAACCCTTAAGGGACATTTTACTTAGCATTCTGTTTTAATGAATGCTATTATTTCCATTATAACCATTTTATATGTTATAATGGAAAATAATAAAGTGAATGGCCCTCACGAAATCCCATGCGGCAGGAGATTACGTCATCACGCCGGCTGGCGTAGTGACGTATGACATCATCACACTGGCCGGCGTGATGATGTAATCCCGCGCCGCACGGTATTTCGGCCGAGATCTTCAAGCAAGATGGAGACTGGCGGCCCGTCGCGAGCAAATGGAGGAGGTAAGTTTTAATTTTTGTTTTTTATAATATTTTAGGTTAAATTGATTCACTGACACAAAGCACGAGGAAATTCGGCTTCTAGGCGAATAAAATTTATCCTGAAATTCGGATCAAATTCCACTTCATGGGATTCGATTCGCTGATCTCTAGCTGACGCATTTCAGACACAGCGAGGTGCTAAAAACAGACAACGCTCTCTGACTACAGCCGATTCACATTATAACCACGGTTAAGGCTGATTTCACATGTAAATCCATTAAAGGAATATACGTAGAACAGATCTATAGAAAATCCCTGACACAATCCTGCGAGTATAGATCAGCAGTACTGATGTCTACCATTAGGTGCCAGCGCTAGTATTGGGAATACAATGGTTGAGGGTTATATTACAATGTACGGTATATAAGAACTTCTAGGCACGTAGATCCCATTCAGACATGGCAGCAATAGATGTAAGCACTAATATACAGACCTCAGGGGTAACACTACAGGGCACGCCCACTCTGCACGGACACGGATGACGTATTTTGCGGAACGGAACAGCTGGCCCCTAATAGAACATTCTTTTCCTTGTCCGTAATGCGGACAATAATAGGACATGTTCTATTTTTTTGCGGAACGGAAATACGGACATACGGAAACGGAAGTACCTTCCGTTTTTTTGCGGACCCATTAAAATTAATGGTTCCGCATGCGGTCCGTAAAAAAAAAAAACTGAACGGACACGGAAAGAAAATACGTTCGTGTGCATGAGCCCTTATGCTGCGTATAGTCACAGTGGTAAAGCGGCACCTGCTGTGGACATACCCTTACAATTCTGGGAGGAATGGCTGCAGGTAAATATTAATTCCCCATTAATCGAAAAGTGACAGCGCTGGACACAGACGGCCGTGACCACGGTGAAGATATGCACGGCTTCCCTGACTACTGTCATTAGGTAACAGGAACTGTTTTGGGGTTTGAGGTTGTCACTTCTGATTGGTCATGTGGTTGCACTGTTATGGGGCACAGGGCTTTGCATTGCTATTGGCATGTCGCTACAGTGTTATGGGGTACCGCGGCTGCGCTGTTATCGGGTATGTGCCTGCACTCTTATGGAGACACTATGGCTGGCATTGCAATTGGACATGTGGCTGCACTGTTATGGGGTATGTGCCTGCACTGCTAGCTGTCACTGCTTCCAGACATGTGGCTCCACCAGTATGAGGGCATTCTATCGGGCATATGTCTGCACTGTCATGGAGGCACTGTGGCTGCATACTTCTTGGGCATATGGCTTAGGCTACTTTCACACTTGCGTTTTTCTTTTCCGGCACCGAGTTCCGTCCTAGGGGCTCTATACTGGAAAAGAACTGATCAGTTTTATCCTAATGCATTCTGAATGGAGAGTAATCCGTTCAGGATGCATCAGGATGTCTTCAGTTCAGTCTTTTTGATTTTTCAGGATGGAGATAATACCGTCCAAAATTCCGGAACACTTGCCAGAATGCCGGATCCGGCATTTTTTCCTATTGACATGCATTAATGCCAGATCCGGCCCCGAGTGTTCCGGCAAAACGGATCCGGCATTGCAGGCTGCGCATGCTCAGACCGCAAAAATGTGAAAACAATTAATGCCGGATCCGTTTTTCCGGAGAGACGGATCCGGCATCTCAATGCATTTGTCAAACGGATTAGGATCCTGATCGGTCTGACAAATGCCATCAGTTTGCCTGCGTTTTAACGGATACGGCAGGCAGTTCCGGCGACGGAACTGCCTGCCGGAATCCTCTGACGCAAGTGTGAAAGTAGCCTTAGGCTGTAGCTGTAGTCCTGTAGCTCCCCTAAGGGGAGATCCAGAGCCCTATTCCTTGACCCCTCTTGACTGGTTCCACATTTCATCTTACGGTTAGTAGCTTCAGATTCCAGCTCCACCCATTAGCATTTTGTCCACTGCCCAGGTGTCGGTCTCTTTCACACAGTTAGATGGGTGTTTGCTTCTAGTCAACAGTTTCTAGTGCACCCCAGACACAATTCCCAATTGAGCCCACCATTGTGCAGTGTTCAGACCTAGATGATCCCTTTCTATGAGAATAGTCACTTTATATAAACCGGCTCTGTAGTTATTAGTTAGCTTCACTCTTATGGCTTGGTACAACTTTTACAAAATATTGTTATAAGTGATGTAATCATGTTCATTCTGATTAGCGATTAAACTGGGACTCCGATCGGAACTCCGCTGCCACCAATGATGGGGGGGGGGGGGAATGGGAGACCGCACACTGCCACCAATGTTGTTACTGCTATAGAGGGAAGGGGGCCGATGGGGGGCGCACACTGTGCCACCAACGATTTATAACAATAGAGGGAGGAAGGGGTGGGGGCGATGGGGGGCGCACACTGGCCACCAACGATTTATAACAATAGAGGGAGGAAGGGGGGGCCCGATGGGGGGTGCACACTGTGCCACCAACGATATTCAAACTGGGGAGGGGGGGTCTGCCCCCTGCTGCCTGGCAGCCCTGATCTCTTACAGGGGGATATGATAGTACAATTAACCCCTTCAATTGCCACACCTGAAGGGGTTAATTGTGCTATCATATCCCCCTGTAAGAGATCGGGTGCTGCCAGGCAGCAGGGGGCAGTCTTGTACAAAGTTTGTAGTGTATTCTAACTAGAAGCGTCCCCATCACCATGGGAACGCTTCTGTGTTAGAATATACTGTCGGATATGAGTTTTCACGAAGTGAAAACTTAGATCTGAAAAAGCTTTTATGCAGACGGATCTTCGGATCCGTCTGTATGAAAGCAACCTACGGCCACGGATCACGGACACGGATGCCAATCTTGTGTGCATCCGTGTTCTTTCACGGACCCATTGACTTGAATGGGTCCGTGAACCGTTGTCCGTCAAAAAAATAGGACAGGTCATATTTTTTTGACGGACAGGATACACGGATCACGGCCTCGGCTGCAAAACAGTGCATTTTCCGATTTTTCCACGGACCCATTGAAAGTCAATGGGTCCGCGAAAAAAAACGGAAAACGGCACAACGGCCACGGATGAACACAACGGTCGTGTGCATGAGGCCTAAGTCTTTGTATCATTGCAGACATTCAGCCCTCATAAGAAATACCAGGCCCCTACACCCATGGGTTTTCACTCTCCAGGCCAACTACTGTGCAATTCCCCAACAAGCATGCCACTTTCCCTACAAGCGCCATATAGGAAAGGGCACGGCCAAATAACAGGAGGACCACCGTGCTATATGTGGAGATGAAACAACATCCGATATCCACCTCAACCGAGGGATGATTACTTTATCCAAGTAATTGATTAAGCCTATGGCAGCTATCATATATATATAGAACCTACACAGAGAATTGCCAGACCGCTTATACTATTCAAATTCTTTATTACAAAAAATTACAATTATTTGCATGATTTTTTGTAATAAAGAATTTGAATAGTATAAGCGGTCTGGCAATTCTCTGTGTAGGTTCTATATATATGTGGAGATGTTATGGTCACTGGTAGGGATGAGCGAACTCGAACTGTATAGTTCGGGTTCGTACCGAATTTTGGGGTGTCCGTGACACGGACCCGAACCCGGACATTTTCGTAAAAGTCCGGGTTCGGGTTCGGTGTTCGTCGCTTTCTTCGCGCTTTTGTGACGCTTTCTTGGCGCTTTTTGAAAGGCTGCAAAGCAGCCAATCAACAAGCGTCATACTACTTGCCCCAAGAGGCCATCACAGCCATGCCTACTATTGGCATGGCTGTGATTGGCCAGAGCACCATGTGACCCAGCCTCTATTTAAGCTGGAGTCACATAGCGCCGCCCGTCACTCTGCTCTGATTAGCGTAGGGAGAGGTTGCGGCTGCGACAGTAGGGCGAGATTAGGCAGATTAACTCCTCCAAAGGACTTGATTAACTGATCGATCTGCAGCTGTGGATCATTGAGCTGCTGATCCTCAATTGCTCACTGTTTTTAGGCTGCACAGACCGTTTGTCAGTCTCATTTTTCTGGGGTGATCGGCGGCCATTTTGTGTCTTGTGGTGCGCCAGCACAAGCTGCGACCAAGTGCATTTAACCCTCAATGGTGTGGTTGTTTTTTGGCTAAAGCCTACATCAGGGTGAAGCTGTCACACCAAGTGCATTTAACCAGCAATAGTCTGTTCATTTTTTGGCCATATACAAAATCAGGGGCAAGCTGCGCCTGTCACCAAGTGCATTTAACCCTCAATGGTGTGGTTGTTTTTTGGCTAAAGCCTACATCAGGGTGAAGCTGTCACACCAAGTGCATTTAACCAGCAATAGTCTGTTCATTTTTTGGCCATATACAAAATCAGGGGCAAGCTGCGCCTGTCACCAAGTGCATTTAACCCTCAATGGTGTGGTTGTTTTTTGGCTAAAGCCTACATCAGGGTGAAGCTGTCACACCAAGTGCATTTAACCAGCAATAGTCTGTTCATTTTTTGGCCATATACAAAATCAGGGGCAAGCTGCGCCTGTCACCAAGTGCATTTAACCCTCAATGGTGTGGTTGTTTTTTGGCTAAAGCCTACATCAGGGTGAAGCTGTCACACCAAGTGCATTTAACCAGCAATAGTCTGTTCATTTTTTGGCCATATCCCAGTCTAATTCTGTCACTAAATCCATACCGGTCACCCAGCGCCTAAATACTAGGCCTCAAATTTATATCCAGCTAAATCTGTCCCTAGTGCTGTAGCTGGGCGAGTTATTTAGTGTCCGTTCAAGCACATTTCTTGTTCTGGGTTGAAATACAATTCTCAATTTAGCAATTTCATAATTTAGTGGTTCCTGCTATATCAGAGCTCTTTGAAATCTATCCCAAAAAGGGTATATAATATTGAAGGTGCACATAGGGTCATTCAGAGTAACTTCACACACACCCGCTACTGTGTATTTCCAAGTCTAATTCTGTCACTAAATCCATACCGGTGACCCAGCGCCTAAATACTAGGCCTCAAATTTAATTCCCTCTAAATCTCTCGTTACCCACCGCTGTACTGTTGTTGCTGGGCAAGATATTTAGTGTCCGTCAAAGCACATTTTTTGTTCTGGGTTGAAGTACAATTCCCAATTTAGCAATTTCATAATTTAGTGGTTTCTGCTATATCAGAGCTATTTGAAATCTATCCCAAAAAGGGTATATAATATTGAAGGTGCACATAGGGTCATTCAGAATAACTTCACACACACCCGCTACTGTGTATTTCCAAGTCTAATTCTGTCACTAAACCCATACCTGTCACCCAGCGCCTAAATACTAGGCCTCAAATTTAAATCCCTCTAAATCTCTCGTTACCGTTGTCCTGTTGTAGCTGGGAAAGTTATTTAGTGTCCGTCAAAGCACATTTTTTGTTCTGGGTTGAAGTACAATTCCCAATTTAGCAATTTCATAATTTAGTGGTTTCTGCTATATCAGAGCTATTTGAAATCTATCCCAAAAAGGGTATATAATATTGAAGGTGCACATAGGGTCATTCAGAATAACTTCACACACACCCGCTACTGTGTATTTCCAAGTCTAATTCTGTCACTAAACCCATACCTGTCACCCAGCGCCTAAATACTAGGCCTCAAATTTAAATCCCTCTAAATCTCTCGTTACCGTTGTCCTGTTGTAGCTGGGAAAGTTATTTAGTGCCCGTCAAAGCACATTTTTTGTTCTGGGTTGAAGTACAATTCCCAATTTAGCAATTTCATAATTTAGTGGTTCCTGCTATATCAGAGCTATTTGAAATCTATCCCAAAAAGGGTATATAATATTGAAGGTGCACATAGGGTCATTCAGAATAACTTCACACACACCCGCTACTGTGTATTTCCAAGTCTAATTCTGTCACTAAATCCATACCGGTGACCCAGCGCCTAAATACTAGGCCTCAAATTTAATTCCCTCTAAATCTCTCGTTACCCACCGGTGTACTGTTGTTGCTGGGCAAGATATTTAGTGTCCGTCAAAGCACATTTTTTGTTCTGGGTTGAAGTACAATTCCCAATTTAGCAATTTCATAATTTAGTGGTTTCTGCTATATCAGAGCTATTTGAAATCTATCCCTAAAAGGGTATATAATATTGAAGGTGCACATAGGGTCATTCAGAATAACTTCACACACACGCTTCTGTGCATTTCCAAGTCTAATTCTGTCACTAAATCCATACCGGTGACCCAGCGCCTAAATACTAGGCCTCAAATTTAAATCCCTCTAAATCTCTCGTTACCCACCGCTGTACTGTTGTTGCTGGGCAAGATATTTAGTGTCCGTCAAAGCACATTTTTTGTTCTGGGTTGAAGTACAATTCCCAATTTAGCAATTTCATAATTTAGTGGTTTCTGCTATATCAGAGCTATTTGAAATCTATCCCTAAAAGGGTATATAATATTGAAGGTGCACATAGGGTCATTCAGAATAACTTCACACACACGCTTCTGTGCATTTCCAAGTCTAATTCTGTCACTAAATCCATACCGGTCACCCAGCGCCTAAATACTAGGCCTCAAATTTATATCCCGCTGAATTTGAATACAATACATTGGGCCAAATAATATATTTGTTGTTGTGGTGAACCATAACAATGAGAAAAACATCTAGTAAGGGACGCGGACGTGGACATGGTCGTGGTGGTGTTAGTGGACCCTCTGGTGCTGGGAGAGGACGTGGCCGTTCTGCCACATCCACACGTCCTAGTGTACCAACTACCTCAGGTCCCAGTAGCCGCCAGAATTTACAGCGATATATGGTGGGGCCCAATGCCGTTCTAAGGATGGTAAGGCCTGAGCAGGTACAGGCATTAGTCAATTGGGTGGCCGACAGTGGATCCAGCACGTTCACATTATCTCCCACCCAGTCTTCTGCAGAAAGCGCACAGATGGCGCCTGAAAACCAACCCCATCAGTCTGTCACATCACCCCCATGCATACCAGGGAAACTGTCTCAGCCTCAAGTTATGCAGCAGTCTCTTATGCTGTTTGAAGACTCCGCTGGCAGGGTTTCCCAAGGGCATCCACCTAGCCCTTCCCCAGCGGTGAAAGACATAGAATGCACTGACGCACAACCACTTATGTTTCCTGATGATGAGGACATGGGAATACCACCTCAGCATGTCTCTGATGATGACGAAACACAGGTGCCAACTGCTGCGTCTTTCTGCAGTGTGCAGACTGAACAGGAGGTCAGGGATCAAGACTGGGTGGAAGACGATGCAGGGGACGATGAGGTCCTAGACCCCACATGGAATGAAGGTCGTGCCACTGACTTTCACAGTTCGGAGGAAGAGGCAGTGGTGAGACCGAGCCAACAGCGTAGCAAAAGAGGGAGCAGTGGGCAAAAGCAGAACACCCGCCGCCAAGAGACTCCGCCTGCTACTGACCGCCGCCATCTGGGACCGAGCACCCCAAAGGCAGCTTCAAGGAGTTCCCTGGCATGGCACTTCTTCAAACAATGTGCTGACGACAAGACCCGAGTGGTTTGCACGCTGTGCCATCAGAGCCTGAAGCGAGGCATTAACGTTCTGAACCTGAGCACAACCTGCATGACCAGGCACCTGCATGCAAAGCATGAACTGCAGTGGAGTAAACACCTTAAAACCAAGGAAGTCACTCAGGCTCCCCCTGCTACCTCTTCTGCTGCTGCCGCCTCGGCCTATTCTGCTGCTGCCGCCTCGGCCTCTTCCTCCGCCTCTGGAGGAACGTTGGCACCTGCCGCCCAGCAAACAGGGGATGTACCACCAACACCACCACCACCACCTCCGTCACCAAGCGTCTCAACCATGTCACACGCCAGCGTTCAGCTCTCCATCTCACAAACATTTGATAGAAAGCGTAAATTCCCACCTAGCCACCCTCGATCCCTGGCCCTGAATGCCAGCATTTCTAAACTACTGGCCTATGAAATGCTGTCATTTAGGCTGGTGGACACAGACAGCTTCAAACAGCTCATGTCGCTTGCTGTCCCACAGTATGTTGTTCCCAGCCGGCACTACTTCTCCAAGAGAGCCGTGCCTTCCCTGCACAACCAAGTATCCCATAAAATCAAGTGTGCACTGCGCAACGCCATCTGTAGCAAGGTCCACCTAACCACAGATACGTGGACCAGTAAGCACGGCCAGGGACGCTATATCTCCCTAACTGCACACTGGGTAAATGTAGTGGCAGCTGGGCCCCAGGCGGAGAGCTGTTTGGCGCACGTCCTGCCGCCGCCAAGGATCGCAGGGCAACATTCTTTGCCTCCTGTTGCCACCTCCTCCTTCTCGGCTTCCTCCTCCTCTTCTTCCACCTGCTCATCCAGTCAGCCACACACCTTCACCACCAACTTCAGCACAGCCCGGGGTAAACGTCAGCAGGCCATTCTGAAACTCATATGTTTGGGGGACAGGCCCCACACCGCACAGGAGTTGTGGCGGGGTATTGAACAACAGACCGACGAGTGGTTGCTGCCGGTGAGCCTCAAGCCCGGCCTGGTGGTGTGTGATAATGGGCGAAATCTCGTTGCAGCTCTGGGACTAGCCAATTTGACGCACATCCCTTGCTTGGCGCATGTGCTGAATTTGGTGGTGCAGAAGTTCATTCACAACTACCCCGACATGTCAGAGCTGCTGCATAAAGTGCGGGCCGTCTGTTCGCGCTTCCGGCGTTCACATCCTGCCGCTGCTCGCCTGTCTGCGCTACAGCGTAACTTCGGCCTTCCCGCTCACCGCCTCATATGCGACGTGCCCACCAGGTGGAACTCCACCTTGCACATGCTGGACAGACTGTGCGAGCAGCAGCAGGCCATAGTGGAGTTTCAGCTGCAGCACGCACGGGTCAGTCGCACTACAGAACAGCACCACTTCACCACCAATGACTGGGCCTCCATGCGAGACCTGTGTGCCCTGTTGCGCTGTTTCGAGTACTCCACCAACATGGCCAGTGGCGATGACACCGTTATCAGCGTTACAATACCACTTCTATGTCTCCTTGAGAAAACACTTAGGGCGATGATGGAACAGGAGGTGGCCCAGGAGGAGGAGGAGGAGGATGAGGAAGAGGGGTCATTTTTAGCACTTTCAGGCCAGTCTCTTCGAAGTGACTCAGAGGGAGGTTTTTTGCAACAGCAGAGGCCAGGTACAAATGTGGCCAGCCAGGGCCCACTACTGGAGGACGAGGAGGACGAGGATGAGGAGGAGGTGGAGGAGGATGAGGATGAAGCATGGTCACAGCGGGGTGGCACCCAACGCAGCTCGGGTCCATCACTGGTGCGTGGCTGGGGGGAAAGGCAGGACGATGACGATACGCCTCCCACAGAGGACAGCTTGTCCTTACCCCTGGGCAGCCTGGCACACATGAGCGACTACATGCTGCAGTGCCTGCGCAACGACAGCAGAGTTGCCCACATTTTAACCTGTGCGGACTACTGGGTTGCCACCCTGCTGGATCCACGCTACAAAGACAATGTGCCCACCTTACTTCCTGCACTGGAGCGTGATAGGAAGATGCGCGAGTACAAGCGCACGTTGGTAGACGCGCTACTGAGAGCATTCCCAAATGTCACAGGGGAACAAGTGGAAGCCCAAGGCCAAGGCAGAGGAGGAGCAAGAGGTCGCCAAGGCAGCTGTGTCACGGCCAGCTCCTCTGAGGGCAGGGTTAGCATGGCAGAGATGTGGAAAACTTTTGTCAACACGCCACAGCTAACTGCACCACCACCTGATACGCAACGTGTTAGCAGGAGGCAACATTTCACTAACATGGTGGAACAGTACGTGTGCACACCCCTCCACGTACTGACTGATGGTTCGGCCCCATTCAACTTCTGGGTCTCTAAATTGTCCACGTGGCCAGAGCTAGCCTTTTATGCCTTGGAGGTGCTGGCCTGCCCGGCAGCCAGCGTTTTGTCTGAACGTGTATTCAGCACGGCAGGGGGCGTCATTACAGACAAACGCAGCCGCCTGTCTACAGCCAATGTTGACAAGCTGACGTTCATAAAAATGAACCAGGCATGGATCCCACAGGACCTGTCCGTCCCTTGTCCAGATTAGACATTAACTACCTCCCCATAACCATATATTATTGGACTCCAGGGCACTTCCTCATTCAATCCTATTTTTATTTTCATTTTACCATTATATTGCGATGCTACCCAAAGTTGAATGAACCTCTCCTCTGCCTGTGTGCTAGGCCTAAATATATGCCAATGGACTGTTGCAGTGGTGGCTGACATGAAGCCTGATTCTCTGCTATGACATGCAGACTAATTCTCTGCTGACATGAAGCCAGATTGTCTGTTACGGGACCTCTCTCCTCTGCCTGGGTGCTGGGCCTAAATTTATGACCATGGACTGTTGCAGTGGTGGCTGACGTGAAGCCTGATTCTCTGCTATGACATGCAGACTGATTCTCTGCTGACATGAAGCCAGATCGTCTGTTACGGGACCTCTCTGCTCTGCCTGTGTGCTAGGCCTAAATATATGCCAATGGACTGTTGCAGTGGTGGGTGACGTGAAGCCTCATTCTCTGCTATGACATGCAGACTGATTCTCTGCTGACATGAAGCCAGATTGTCTGTTACGGGACCTCTCTGCTCTGCCTGTGTGCTAGGCCTAAATATATGCCAATGGACTGTTGCAGTGGTGGGTGACGTGAAGCCTCATTCTCTGCTATGACATGCAGACTGATTCTCTGCTGACATGAAGCCAGATCCTCTGTTACGGGAGCTCTCTCCTCTGCCTGGGTGCTGGGCCTAAATTTATGACAATTGACTGTTGCAGTGGTGGGTGACGTGAAGCCTGATTCTCTGCTATGATATGAAGACTGATTCTCTGCTGACATGAAGCCAGATTGTCTGTTACGGGACCTTTCTCCTCTGCCTGGGTTCTGGGCCTAAATTTATGAAAATTGACTCTTACAGTGGTGGGTGACGTGAAGCCTGATTCTAGGCTATGATATGAAGACTGATTCTCTGCTGACATGAAGCCAGATTGTCTGTTACGGGACCTTTCTCCTCTGCCTGGGTTCTGGGCCTAAATTTATGAAAATTGACTCTTACAGTGGTGGGTGACGTGAAGCCTGATTCTCTGCTATGATATGAAGACTGATTCTCTGCTGACATGAAGCCAGATTCTCTGTTACGGGACCTCTCTCCTCTGCCTGGGTGCTGGGCCTAAATTTATGCCAATGGACTGTTGCAGTGGTGGCTGACGTGAAGCCTGATTCTCTGCTATGACATGCAGACTGATTCTCTGCTGTCATGAAGCCAGATTGTCTGTTACGGGACCTCTCTGCTCTGCCTGTGTGCTAGGCCTAAATATATGCCAATGGACTGTTGCAGTGGTGGCTGACGTGAAGCCTCATTCTCTGCTATGACATGCAGACTAATTCTCTGCTGACATGAAGCCAGATTGTCTGTTACGGGACCTCTCTCCTCTGCCTGGGTGCTGGGCCTAAATTTATGACAATGGACTGTTGCAGTGGTGGCTGACGTGAAGCCTGATTCTCTGCTATGACATGCAGACTAATTCTCTGCTGACATGAAGCCAGATTGTCTGTTACGGGACCTCTCTCCTCTGCCTGGGTGCTGGGCCTAAATATATGCCAATGGACTGTTGCAGTGGTGGCTGACGTGAAGCCTCATTCTCTGCTATGACATGCAGACTAATTCTCTGCTGTCATGAAGCCAGATTGTCTGTTACGGGACCTCTCTGCTCTGCCTGTGTGCTAGGCCTAAATATATGCCAATGGACTGTTGCAGTGGTGGGTGACGTGAAGCCTCATTCTCTGCTATGACATGCAGACTGATTCTCTGCTGACATGAAGCCAGATTGTCTGTTACGGGACCTCTCTGCTCTGCCTGTGTGCTAGGCCTAAATATATGCCAATGGACTGTTGCAGTGGTGGGTGACGTGAAGCCTCATTCTCTGCTATGACATGCAGACTGATTCTCTGCTGACATGAAGCCAGATTCTCTGTTACGGGACCTCTCTCCTCTGCCTGTGTGTGTGCTGGGCCTAAATATATGCCAATGGACTGTTGCAGTGGTGGCTGACGTGAAGCCTCATTCTCTGCTATGACATGCAGACTAATTCTCTGCTGACATGAAGACAGATTCTCTGTTACGGGACCTCCCTCCTCTGCCTGGGTGCTGGGCCTAAATATATGCCAATGGACTGTTGCAGTGGTGGCTGACGTGAAGCCTCATTCTCTGCTATGACATGCAGACTGATTCTCTGCTGACATGAAGCCAGATTCTCTGTTACGGGACCTCTCTCCTCTGCCTGTGTGTGTGCTGGGCCTAAATATATGCCAATGGACTGTTGCAGTGGTGGCTGACGTGAAGCCTCATTCTCTGCTATGACATGCAGACTGATTCTCTGCTGACATGAAGCCAGATTCTCTGTTACGGGACCTCTCTCCTCTGCCTGTGTGTGTGCTGGGCCTAAATATATGCCAATGGACTGTTGCAGTGGTGGCTGACGTGAAGCCTCATTCTCTGCTATGACATGCAGACTAATTCTCTGCTGACATGAAGACAGATTCTCTGTTACGGGACCTCCCTCCTCTGCCTGGGTGCTGGGCCTAAATATATGCCAATGGACTGTTGCAGTGGTGGCTGACGTGAAGCCTCATTCTCTGCTATGACATGCAGACTAATTCTCTGCTGACATGAAGACAGATTCTCTGTTACGGGACCTCTCTCCTCTGCCTGGGTGCCGGGGCCTAAATATCTGAGAATGGACTGTTCCAGTGGTGGGTGACGGGAAGCCAGATTCTCTGCTATGGAACCTCTCTCCAATTGATTTTGGTTAATTTTTATTTATTTAATTTTTATTTTAATTCATTTCCCTATCCACATTTGTTTGCAGGGGATTTACCTACATGTTGCTGCCTTTTGCAGCCCTCTAGCTCTTTCCTGGGCTGTTTTACAGCCTTTTTAGTGCCGAAAAGTTCGGGTCCCCATTGACTTCAATGGGGTTCGGGTTCGGGACGAAGTTCGGATCGGGTTCGGATCCCGAACCCGAACATTTCCGGGATGTTCGGCCGAACTTCTCGAACCCGAACATCCAGGTGTTCGCTCAACTCTAGTCACTGGTCTTCTGCACGGGCAGGAAAAACCCACCAAACACCATCCACATCTGACAACAAGACAGATTATCCTAAAGAATATAGAAGGAACAGCCAGCGACCGTCTCCATGATATCTGGAGGGCTCTCTCCCCACACCTTATAGGCTGCACTGTTATGAGCACTGGCACTGCTATGGGGGCACTATGGCTGGCACTGCACATAGTAGGGACCTGGCCTTGAATCCATACTTCTGTTTTTATGCAGCCACCACTAGGGGGGAGGTAAGTACAAAGAGATTATTGAAGTCAATGGTAAGTGTATACATTTCTGTGCACTGAGCTCCCCCTAGTGGTGGCTTCAGGTAGACAGTTTCATTAAACTTTCTTCCACTTAATAAAAAAAAAAACATAAACTGGCTGGAAATTGGGGGTTGCGCTTTGTGCTCCAGATTGTCTAAAGGCCCCTTTACACTGCCTGAACATCAGGCAGATCATCATAGGAACGCTCGTTACTGATGATCTGCCAGTGTAAAGGTGCCGCCAATTACTCAATGAACGAGCAAAACACTTGGATTATCAGATATTTAGATCTTCTAGTCACTGAAAATCATCGGTTTCCCGCAACATCCTCTGCTGCCGGCAAACAATTGTTCTGTATGGGGACAAGCGATGGCATTAGTGATCACTGCTCCCCATACTGTGGAGGAGATCGCAGCAGGTAAACGTGTCTACTCCACTGACGAGCCGGCAGCTTTGGACCCACCACAGGAAATAAATCTGAGGGCCCATCCTCTGACCTTAGGGGCCCTGTTTTATTAGGAGAACAATATTGTCAGAGCTTGGGCCCACCAGAGGTTCCTCTGGTCCTCTGGTGGGCCAGTCTGACCCTGCGAGCAACGCAGTGTTAAGGGGCCTTAGGAGTGTTTGATACATGCAGATTGTGAAACTGGTGTATCATCAATATCAGATATGTGGCAGTCTGGCACCCCGCCAATCAGTAGTCTGTGGCACTGGGGGCTCAGCTTCCATTCAACTGAATGCTGCAGTGCCCCAACACGACCAATACACAGTTGATGGGAACCTTGTGCTTCTGGTTCCATCTTCTGTATACTTTCTGGACAGTGTCCAAAACAGCTGATCGGTGGGGTGCAGGTTATGAGACCCTCATGATCTGACCTATCCTGAGGATGGGCCATCAGTAGCCAAGTACCGTAAAACTCCTTTAATGCAAGAGCACTGCAAAGTGTGATACTAGATGTGATCTAGATGTGGTTACAATGTTGCAATGTTGTCTGTGTTAGTAAATAAACAATAGCCAAAGATGGAAACAATATGATAGTGAACAGTGCATGGGATGGTCGCCTTCCCAGGTGTAGCACATGCTAATCACAAGCAGCCGACCTTCTACAATGTGTCAGGGATCAGCAACCTTCGGTGCTCCAGCTGCTGTGAAACTACAACTCCCAGCATGCAAACTTACTCAGCTGTAACTCCCATTAAAGTGAAAAAAAGAAGGACTCTGGGAGGTTGCTGATACCTGTCCTATGATTTCCATGTTGCCGTATTAACAGCTCACAGTTACTACTACCACGGCGCAGTATTTGCTCTTACACGCATGACGTCCAGTAGCCGCCAGTGCTTTTGGCTACCGACAGCTGCCCACCATCCTGGCAGCGCGCGGAGACTGCGTGTTCACTTTAAATATTGCAACTATTTCAGAGATGAGGTCTTCCTCATAAATAATCTGTTGTTTAAACCCCCACGGCCTGCGGAGTTTGCAAGTATGCTGCTAAGTTCTCCTCGTCAGGATATTCCTTGTAGTCCTGCCAAGAAGCAAAGGGAACCCGAGGCTTTTATGTGCCCTAATACCCGCCATTGGCTCCAGGGATCAGTATTACCTCAGGATGGAGTGTGCTGGTGTGAATCTCAGACATGGAGCTCGCAATCCGTCTCGTATCCTAGCGGTGCATGCCTGCCTGATGATGCCAGGACAGCAGGTGCCCCTGGCAGACAGCAGCATGGCATACTAACCCAGCAGCTTCCTATTACATCGTCACTTAGGACACTACAGGAAGGACTTATGACACTGGGACGGTTATAAAAAGGCGACATTATCAGGATGTAGCAGATTAAACAGGAGAGAGATACATTACACTCATAAACCCGCCATAAAACCTCCAGTCTGTCGCACCAACCTGCATTAGACCAGGGGTGTCAATATACGGGGTGCAGAAGGGGCTCATGAAAGCCCCTCAGACACCAGTTACAGATTTTGCATTAGGGTCCAGGATTAGAAAAACAGCACCATACCTGTCCACAGGTTGTATGTGGTATTGCAGTTATGCTCAAGTCAAAGTAGCCAAGCTGCATTACCAGACACCCCCTGTAGTCAGGGGTGGAGCTGTTTATAGAAGAAAGTAGTTATGTTTTTCTAATCATGGACAACGCCCTACAAGATGCACCTGTCACACTTTGGTGTGGGAGGGAAACACCACACCAGGCATAGGAGGGAAGGGGGGGGGGGGACGGAATCAGGTCTGAGAAACTAGGGAAGGAATATGGACACCTCCTAGTGAAAACCCTAACCAAAATCCTGACTGACTACCAGTATGAACAGACCCAAAACTTAGATGAAGATGCTCAGCTGGGTATATGGCCAAGTCTCAGCCGAGAATAGGTCCTTGCTGTCTTCCCTATGCAGGGGAACTCCACACACATACACCATACCCCTAGCAGGGGGTGGGCTACACTCCCATTAACTTCCTTCTCAACCCATGCTGCAGGATGTGGATCCAGCCCACTTCTCCACAGAGGGGGAGCGAAGCTGGAATAGACCATTCCAGCTCAGATACACTACATTGTAATTTGTACCTGCCAATGAGTTGCTGCCACCTGCTGGTAGCCAGGCAAATTGCATGAACAATTGCATTTAACATAGATTTATATGCACATTTGAGCAAAGTCATATCTGATGACAGTATAAAGTCTCCTAGGAGATAGTAGGGGGGGAAGAGAAGTGTATTAACACAACTCTGGGGTGTTACACAACCTCCTCCTCTTTCGTACTGCTATCTTTAACGCTGAGAGAAGGGAGGGGGAGAGCAGAGAGAAAGCCAGCAGAACTCTGAACAATCTTTGTCAGATTCGGCAGCATCAGCAGCTAGGTAAAGGACTTACATTCTGCAGAAACAAGTAAGGGTAGGAAATGTTTAATGAAGACTTTTTTTTAGAAATCTGCCTAATTTTGCATTTAGGAAACAAACAATACAAAAATCAGTGTGAAGGTGTCCATAGCCTTTAATGCTGATGTGTAGCCACTGCTATGAGGATTTCAACCAGAAATGGTAAATTGGCCCTATAGGATTATTCACCATACTGAGTGCCATCCAGACGGGTAACAGCAGGGTTGCCTTCATCAGTCCCACCAAACCCACCACACCAAACTTAGTTTACTTATAGCCTTGACTTGGATCAGAGACCAGTGCACAGAAAGAAGACACAATGGATTCTGACAAACATGTAACACATCATTTTACTCATATCCCATTTCCCTGTCTTACTAAGCATACTGACAAATAATAGAACTGCTGCGGGGAACACAGGAAATACTTGACAGTTTTGGCGCTTTATCGAGTTAAACCATCTCCAGTACTAACGATGCTGAATTAATGAATAGCAGATGGGAAGAAACTTTTTTCAGATTCTCATCGTCACTTCGCTCCATTCATCCCAAATGAAATTGAGATGTTGCCATGTCTACTCCACATTGGGCTTATTTGCAACCATAATTGCAGTCCATGTACTATTGTCTTCTGAATAAGATGGCCAGTATACATAGTATGTAGTGTCCTGGAGCAGGGGTTCTCTGGACTATGGATGTTTGTGGGCATTAACCCCTATTGCTACTATGCAAAGCCATCAACTCACTACTTTTGTGCACTTTTGTGCACTACTGCTTTATAATGTTTTATTGTTATACTGCATTTTGGATGTTTATTGTAATATATTCTGTTCATTAGCACTGTATCTGCACTGTACTGCGGAAAGAGTTAATATGCAGCCAGCTAATATTGAGAGACTTTGGGACTTTCTATCTATGGGCGTGGAGTTTGTATGTTTTCCCCGTGTTTGCGTGGGTTTCCTCCAGGTTCTGTGGTTTCCTTCCACACTCCAAAGACATACTGATAGGGACATTCGATTGGGGACAGAGAGTGATGCTAATGTCTGTAAAGCGCTGCGGAATATGTGAGCACTATAAAAGTCAGTAAAATAAATAAAATAAATCTATATACTGAGACGTTAGAAATCTTCCACAGTTACTATAAGGAAGCATGCAAAAAACACATACTCATCTCTGAAGACTTGTTTCTGTCTGGAAAAAACGCTTAGTCATTTCCATAGACTTGTATTGAAACTCTATGACAGACTGAAATTGCAACAGTTGTTTCTTTTTAGGCTGTGATTTCTCCACTCAAACCATCCCACTTGAAGGTTCTATTTCAGCTAGAAACTGTATATAATAAGGAGAGCATTCAGAGCCTCAAGTTGTCTGCAGATAGGGACCAGTGTTTAGTAAAAGCGATTCTGCCAGATTTCAGGAGTGGCCAGAAGAAGACGCTGAAATGGAGATACTCACACAGACCTTGGGTCATCCAGCCCTTTAACCAGAGGGCCAGCCAAATGACTGAGCCACAGACTCTGAACCTCCAGCCATTTGGCCAGGGTAGTAGCAGAGAGAGAGAAAGAGAGAGATAGGACTAGCTCAGGCCTTTACTCATCACAGAACCTTCTTTTGCCAGGGAGGAGGCTGGTGAAGCAGCTCAGTGGCTTGCCTTTATTGTTTTGCATTGATTTCTTCCAGTAAAGAAGCATACTGGTTTATTGCAAACCCTGGTAAGGTACCTATGCTTAGGCTACTTTCACACTAGCATTTTCAATTACACTATTGAGATCTGTCAGAAAACGCTTGAGATCCGGAAGAAAACGCTTCAGTTTTGTCCCCATTCATTGTCAATGGGGACAAAACTGAACTGAACGAAACGGAATGCACCAAAATGCATTCCGTTCTGTTTAGGTTGCGCTCCCATCGCAGGACAGAATAATGCTGACTTTCAATGGTGTTCATGATGGATCCGTCATGGCTATATAAGACATTATACAACCAGATCAGTTCATGACGGATGCATGCGGTTGTATTATTGTAACGGAAGAGTTTTTGCAGATCCATGACGGATCTGCAAAACACTAGTGTCAAAGTAGCCTTACCATTCCCTCCGGAGAGCGTAAACACGTGGTGACAGCTTAACGGTGTCCGGCGGCTCAATGTAATGTTGGGAACACCTCAAACGCCGGCCACTGCAAGTATGTACTGGAAATGAAAATGTGTCACAGTAAATCTGGTCTAGATAAAGGGTGGTCTTCTTAAAGAGGTGGTCTTTTGGAAACATACACTGTTTGTAGAAACAAGGACCACCTATGCAGCAGTTTAAATGAGCCCTAAAGTAGCTTGTAAGTCGTATGCTCCAGTTGAAACCTTAATAATGCATTTACACAAGTCTTCATGATGGCCATGAGAAATGAAGAGGACCAGGTGGTGAAATAGATTGTGTCTGGTCTGGGGTCTGAGAATTGTAGAAGTCTGGTACCTAGTCTGAGGAATTTAGGGGTCTGGAATATTTAGGTTTCTGGTTTGTCTTCTGAGGGATTTAGAGGATTGGTCTGGAGTCTGAAGAATTTAGTAAGGGGTCTGGTCTCTGGTCAAAGGAATTTAGGGGTTTGGTCTGGGGTGTGATGAAATGACAGGGTCGAACCTGCAGTGTAATGAATTTAGGGATCTGGTCACAGGTATGTGGTACTTTAAGGTCTGGTCTAGGGTATGATGAATTTTGGGGTCTGGACTGGGTATCTGATGAAACTTGGGGTCTTGTCTGGAGTCAGAGAAATTTAGCGGTCTGGTCTTGGGTCTGAGGAATTTAGTAGTGTGGTCTGAGCTCTGATGAACATAGGGGTCTAGTATGGGTCTGATACATTTTTGTACCCACAAAGTTTGAGAAAGACTCTTGGTTTGGTTTAAAATGTTGAGTTTTTCGTGATTGGCATATGTGAATAAATTGTTTTTTCTTTGTGTAAATGTGAATGCCATTGCAACTTTTTATGCTTTGCCTGGTGGATCAAAATTAGGGTATTTTTGGACTTTTGCAACATGCAGCCTAGATACAATTTTTGGGTCTGGATGTACGGTTCTGCCTTTAAAGTTGGATGACCAAAAATATAAGACCTGCTCGTCATAAAAATCTCTGGGATTCTATTTCGATTTGTCAGGTCTTGAGTGCTAGACTCCACCAATGTCACTGATAGTTCAAGATATACTGTAGGTACTAAAATTGGCTAATTTAGTATGCATATAAACAACCACTTAAAGTTTTAGTGATAAAGGGTCTTCTAGAGAGGTGATCAAAGAAGAATCCCAATATACATAGGATATAGTAGGGTTCAAAACCCATCTAAAAAAAAGCCTGGTCATTACCAACAGTGGTTTTCTCAAGGAAGTGGCTCCTGAGGGGACATGACCACAAATGTGGTTATGTAAGTGAGTAGAATGGCCAAGTATACATGGCCTACTCAAAATCAGAGTCAATTTGCATATGTGGGGTCCTCGGTGCCAGAACCCACCAGTGTGACTGAGCATTGAGAAGTAAAAATATGGAAAACTTGTCTAATTTTGTATACAGTAAAACATCTCAAAATGGCTTTGGAGCGATCTCCCTTGATCAAGACCAGATAGTTGTATAACAGATGGTCAATTCCTGATTGGTTTGATCTTTGAAAGGACCACCAAAGATCATGAGGACCACTGTTCAATACAATTTTGGGCTTACCCAATACAGTAGACTACATGATGTTGAACATTATGGCATGTACGTTTAAGGTAGCACCATCTTATCAGTATGTAAGTCCGTACTGGGCACACTGTATCCAGTCCCCGATACATATGTTAGCTCTCTATGGCAAAGGAACCCTTTGACTGCTAGCTATGCATAAGGGAATGAAAAATAAATTTAAAACCATCTAAATAATGCGAGGTCGCAGCCCAGCAGTCTCCGGTCTTGGCAAGTGTATAGTTTGTCTGTGATCAACATGGAGGGGGGGGGAGATATTTTGCTGAAGCCGTACCCAATGCCAGCGTCCCAACAATGTATACAGAAATTTGGCAAGGCCCGAGTCGGATTAGCTGGAGAAACTGAACTGGATCAGGACGTTTTCCAGGCAAGACGGTCAGATTTCTAAAGGACAAATCTTCTCTGACATCAGCCATTTTACAGTGTTTTTCAATCATTACTGAGGATTTATACAAGCCCTGTTAAGTCTCCTGTTGGCCGATGGTCTCCCCAAAGGGAAATCGTTTGTTTGAAGAATGGCTGAGCAGGCCTCTTATGGAAGATCAAAATATTTCTGCAAGGATCTAAAATATTTTAATAGCAATATTGACCATGTATCTGTGCCCGGAATAAGCAGCAGAACCCCATATTACATACAAAAAGGTTCCTCCATTCCAAGAAGAACATCTGAACTGCCAAAAACGAAGATTAGGGAAGTATCCAATCTTTATAGAACAGAACCAGAATTTGTCTTTGTGCCTCTTCTGGGGGAGATAAGGTGAAGGGAAGATGGAGATGTTTATTTATAAAAGGTGAGACATGAAGAGCTAACCAACACTTTGAGATACAGTATATTGCCTGCCTTGGTAGACAAGCAGGGCTGAAACTCTTCAAGGTCTCATTTTCACCTGTCTTGGCTTTATAAATGATAGAGTGGACCCTCTCCAAAAGACCACCCTTGATCTAAAACAGATGTGATGGATTCTCAACTCCCATGAATCCTATAAGTGTTAGAATGAAGTTCTTTGGACCAACCGCAGGAAATCTCCTTCATCCAGCTGGAGAACCATCATCCATTCCCACCCTGTATCATATGTACAGTACATCAGCGCTTTACTTTGTGAGGGCCACCCCTGTAGAAAGCCATTTTTCATCTACAGTCGTGGCCAAAAGTTTTGAGAATGACCCAAATATTAGTTTTCACAAAGTTTGCTGCTAAACTGCTTTTAGATCTTTGTTTCAGTTGTTTCTGTAATGTAGTGAAATATAATTACACGCACTTCATACATTTCAAAGGCTTTTATCGACAATTACATAACATTTATGCAAAGAGTCAGTATTTGCAGTGTTGGCCCTTCTTTTTCAGGACCTCTGCAATTCGACTGGGCATGCTCTCAATCAACTTCTGGGCCAATTCCTGACTGATAGCAACCCATTCTTTCATAATCACTTCTTGGAGTTTGTCAGAATTAGTGGGTTTTTGTTTGTCCACCCGCCTCTTGAGGATTGACCACAAGTTCTCAATGGGATTAAGATCTGGAGAGTTTCCAGGCCATGGACCCAAAATGTCAACGTTTTGGTCCCCGAGCCACTTAGTTATGACTTTTGCCTTATGGCACGGTGCTCCATCGTGCTGGAAAATGCATTGTTCTTCACCAAACTGTTGTTGGATTGTTGAAAGAAGTTGCTGTTGGAGGGTGTTTTGGTACCATTCTTTATTCATGGCTGTGTTTTTGGGCAAAATTGTGAGTGAGCCCACTCCCTTGGATGAGAAGCAACCCCAGACATGAATGGTCTCAGGATGCTTTACTGTTGGCATGACACAGGACTGATGGTAGCGCTCACCTTTTCTTCTCCAGACAAGCCTTTTTCCAGATGCCTCAAATCGGAAAGAGGCTTCATCGGAGAATATGACTTTTCCCCAGTCCTCAGCAGTACATTCACCATACTTTCTGCAGAAGATCAATCTGTCCCTGATGTTTTTTTTTGGGGAGAAGTGGCTTCTTTGCTGGCCTTCTTGACACCAGGCCATCTTCCAAAAGTCTTCGCCTCACTGTGCATGCAGATGCGCTCACACCTGCCTGCTGCCATTCCTGAGCAAGCTCTGCAGGACTTTCTTGGACGCCCTGAAGCCTTCTTAACAAGAATTGAACCTCTTTCCTTGAAGTTCTTGATGATCCTATAAATTGTTGATTGAGGTGCAATCTTAGTAGCCACAATATCCTAGCCTGTGAAGCCATTTTTATGCAACGCAATGATGGCTTCACGCGTTTCTTTGCAGGCCACCATGGTTAACAATGGAAGAACAATGATTTCAAGCATCACCCTCCTTTTAACATGTCAAGTCTGCCATTTTAACCCAATCCGCCTGAAATAATGATCTCCAGCCTTGTGCTCGTCAACATTCTCACCTGAGTTAACAAGACGATTACCGAAATGATCTCAGCAGGTCCTTTAATGACAGCAATAAAATGCAGTGGAAAGGTCTTTTTTGGGATTAAGTTGATTTTCATGGTGGCAAAGAAGGACTATGCAATTCATCTGATCACTCTTCATAAGATTCTGGAGTATATGCAAATTGCTATTATAAAAACTTAAGCAGCAACTTTTCCAATTTCCAATATTTATCTAATTCTCAAAACTTTTGGCCACGACTGTACAGTTTGGGGTAATTTGGTTTGTAGGAAAGCAAAACAAAAGCCACTCAGAGTTTATCCTCAATTCTAGATCATGCTGAAATACAAAAAATAAATCCTTCCTGATGTCACAAAGGAACATTTCCACATTTCCATCCACTCTATTAGGGTTCTGTTCAGGATCCTAATCTCTTGGTCAATGGAGAGCGGTTACATAGCTCATCTCCAAACTGTTTTGATCCATGCTCAGTGAACAGTTAGAACATAAAGATGGTGGTGTGTTTCTTCTCATCACTGCTCATCCCCCTTATTCACATCTCTTTCCCATGCCAGAATCATCTCTGTATCTCTTAATCCACGGGCAGAAAAAGGGGTCCTCTTTGTCAGACCTTTAGAGATAACATAGACATAGCGCAGTAGAGTTAAAATAAAACGCTTTATTCTACTTACAGGTTCATGCACATGGTAACAGGTGTAAAAAAAACTCCTGCACGACCTAGGTTTCACTCCGCTTCATCAGGGACATAGCTCATCTCGCTTTGGAGGGCCTGTACTGTCCTGCATGACACTGACAGCCCATTCATGTGAATGGACACTGTGTAATGCTTCATTTCCACTGTAAGGGCACTTTAGTGACAGATTCCATGACCTGATCACCAGGGGTCCTAGCAGGAGGACACTTGTGATCTGCTTATTGTCAAGGGACCTTGACCAAAATCGACAACTCCTTCAATTCCTCTCTTTGTTTTAATTCAGTATAAGGTAGTGAGTCCCAGACAAAAGATTCTAGATAGACAGCAGGCACAGTAGTACGCTGCCTAAACAGAAGCAAGGGGCAGATTGGATCCATGTAATTTAGTTTAGGTCGGAAAGTTAGAGGAACTAACAAGAGAGGTGTTTGAGGTACAGGATTCCTGAAATATATAGGAAGTGTTACTCTCTGCTCCCCGCTTCAGGGCTGGGTCCTTGCCAGTGGTCAGGATCCTGGTCATTTGTCACATTGGACTGTGAGCAGCGGGCCGCCCCCTGGGACCCTATTAGAGGGTTGGTACCCAGGTGTAGTAATGGCTGAGTGGTATAGGGTGGCCTAAAATGTCTCTTCTAGTGTAAGTGAGTGTCACGGTGCTCCTACCTGGATACGGTTGGACCCCAGGTGTTGGCTCCGAAGCAGACAAATAGGGGGGAATAGTTGGGGAATTGGAAGAAATAGTCCAGACCTTGTGATGAAGTTTAATAGCAGCTTTACTTTGATAAACGTTCATCAGACCCAATCTTCAAACTTTGTCTTGGTCCCAGCAGGCTTTGGTATTAAAACTCTAGCAGGCAAACTCAACTTTGCTACATCTGTTGCTCTCTGGCTCTGCTGTGCTGACAGGCTTGCTGTATAACTTAGCTTCTTATTTATGCTGTAATTTCTCTCTTTGTAGTCTGTTTCTTAATTATGCCAGGGAACTCTCCTCCTGGCTCCTGAGGCTCTAAGCTGTGGCCTCCACATCCAGCAGAGCTGAAGGTGCTCTGGCTGGCTTGGCTTGGCCTGGGCACCTCCAGCAGAGACGTGCCCACTCCTCCACAGAGGGGGTTAGAATGGAATGGAAAGCTCCAATGACATTATATTAGCCCATTAAAGACAGTAGCAGGGTAAAGAAGTGATAATGCCACTCTGAGGTGTTACATGTGCAACCTGATTCTCCTTTCTCTGCATCCTCTTCAGCACTGGCCAGTAGCTCTCTAGTTCTCTTTTCTTCAGCCACTTCAAGATGATGCCAAACCCAAGGGGCTATTTGAATTGAAGGTCTGGTTCAGATCCTTGTCCATGCCTCCCAAGTGTCCCTCTTTGGGAGGGACAGTCCCTCTTTTTGACCCATGCCCCTCTGTCCCTCTTTGATCCTTAGATCTCTCTCTTTTTTTTACCTGGGGAATTAATGCATAAATGTGCATCAATAAATTTACTACATTTCACCTTAATAAACTATCTATATGGTTTCTACCTGTATATTAGACCATAACTTCAGTATTTTGTGCAATTTGGACCTTAGAATATCTATAATCTGATGATTTATGTGCTAATATTTTAAATAGATATTGAAACGCAAGAAATAAAATTGTCCCAGGGGCTCCACATGCTGTAAAAAAAGAAACTTATAGTCACCTAACCGATCCCCAGCTGTTGTAGTTCTGACGGAGTCAGTAATTATGCTTTGGGCGGAGTTAAAGGCGTGGCCTAGTATGAAGAAAATTCTAGACATATTGTCCCTCTTTGCTATTTTCAAATTTTGGGCGGTATGCCTTGTCTGTGATCTTCCTGGCTCCTGTCCATGTATTACTGTGCTGTTTACTGTATTGCTCCTGACCAAGCCTTTGCTTAGCTTTCCAGTTTAGGCAGCTCGTACTTGTGGTTCTTCCTCGACTGTGACCACAGCTCTGTCCCTGACCTCGAGGCGAGTCTTGTACATTAGCTTCTTCTCCAAGCACTGTTATGTTCCTCTGCTCTTGGCCTCTGGTTAGCCCATGATTATTGTTCTGAGTTATCACTAGGGCCTTATGCCCCTTTTCTGTTGAAGAACCCCAACTTGCAACCGGAATCCTGAACTAGCCTTTGTGTCTCAAGCAACAAATTTGCCAAATTGAGACTATTGCAGGGAAGACTACACACCTAGGTTTAGCCAGTGCAAATGATATTGCAGGGTCATCTCAAGAGTTTTTGAAAAAGGCAAAATGACTTCAAGGAGAAACATCTCAGTATCAGCTAACCTCTGTAAAAAGTTTACCTTCTGCCATATCATAGACTAGTGTTGAGCAAAACGAAGCATCCGCTTAGGAAAACTTTGATTCCAAACGAATCCGAATTTCCTTGCGCTTCGTGGTAACAAATCAGTTTTCCTAAAATAGTGCCCTCACGTGTTAGAAAGTCAAAGTAAGTGTAGAGGAGACAAACCCAGGAACGTGAGATCACCCCTAATGCCGTGCAGCTAGCCAATTCGCAGGCAGCCACTCCCCTGTGATGTCACAGCTAGGCACAGCCGTATAAAACCCTGATCCTGGTTTGTCGCCGCCATTTTCCTGTGAGCTGAGCATAGGGAGAGACGTGATAAGACGCTCATGCACTAGGGACACTGTTGCTGCAAACTCTTACCAGAGAGTGTAGGACAATATTGGAGAGAGAGAGAGTGCAGGGAGACTGCAGGGAGAGAGTAGGAGACTGCTGAACTTCAGACTCTGCTACAATTAATCACCATGGACATAACTGTGCAGTGCACCAAGAGTCATAGCTAATCCGTTCTGTTAGCTGTACAGTTACTCCTAGGCAGCTTGGCCTGGGTATACCTGATTTATAGCGATTTTTGACAAATTAATTCGTAACGAATTGAAATTCTTGTCAAACTTCAGCGAAGCTGCCAAATCAAATTTTTCTAAACTTTGCTCATCTCCAATAGAGACTCATGGCATATACACTCACCTAAAGAATTATTAGGAACACCGTACTAATACAGTGTTGGACCCCCTTTTGCCTTCAGAACTGCCTTAATTCTACGTGGCATTGATTCAACAAGGTGCTGATAGCATTCTTTAGAAATGTTGGCCCATATTGATAGGATCGCATCTTGCAGTTGATGGAGATTTGAGGGATGCACATCCAGGGCACGAAGCTCCCGTTCCACCACATCCCAAAGATGCTCTATTGGGTTGAGATCTGGTGACTGTGGGGGCCATTTTAGTACAGTGAACTCATTGTCATGTTCAAGAAACCAATTTATAATGATTCGAGCTTTGTGACATGGTGCATTATCCTGCTTGAAGTAGCCATCAGAGGATGGGTACACGGTGGTCATGAAGGGATGGACATGGTCAGAAACAATGCTCAGGTAGCCCGTGGCATTTAAACGATGGCCAATTGGCACTAAGGGGCCTAAAGTGTGCCCAGAAAACATCCCCCACACCATTACACCACCACTACCAGCCTGCACAGTGGTAACAAGGCATGATGGATACATGTTCTCATTCTGTTTACGCCACATTCGGACTCTACCATTTGAATGTCTCAACAGAAATCGAGACTCATCAGACCAGGCAATATTTTTCCAGTCTTCAACAGTCCAATTTTGGTGAGCTTGTGCAAATTGTAGCCTCTTTTTTCATATTTGTAGTGGAGATGAGTGGTACCCGGTGGGGTGTTCTGCTGTTGTAGCCAACCTTTCTTTCCTATTCTGACATTCAGTTTGGAGTTCAGGAGATTTTCTTGACCAGGACCACAACCCTACATGCATTGAAGCAACTGCCATGTGATTGGTTGACTAGATAATCGCATTAATGAGAAATAGAACAGGTGTTCCTAATAATTCTTTAGGTGAGTGTAGGTGAATATACTGATGTAGAGATGAGCGAATTGATTCTAAAATTTTGAATTTTTATTTTTTATTCTGTCTAACAAATCCGAATTTTGTGCAATTCAATTTAGGAGAATCAGCACTCTGGATTCAAGCTGACTTTATTCGGAGGGGGCGATTTGACTGACTCGGACCAAAGTGGAATTTTAAGAAATTCACTTATCTCTGATTGGTGGATTCCTGGAGATCTGGAGATTAATGTAGGTACAACATTAGCGCAATTCTGGAAATCAGAGAAGATCCAAGCTCCTGGACTCCACCACTGTGGTCTTCTAACTTGGGTCTAGAGTAGGTTGCCTGATCATTTTTGCCCGGATATCTCCCATAAGATCTTGGAATCTTTCGTAACCAGAGGCGATACATTAATTAAGCCGTATTATGTAAATTTGGCATTTCTATTACCCCTATTATGCAACGGCAATCGGTGTAAGCAAGACATTTTCAGGAATGGTGTCGACGTGTAATTAGTCATTACTGCAATAGTCATAAAGTGGCACAGATATGAGGTAATGAGATGCCGAGAGCTTTACTAAACTGCTAATGAGCATAAAAATAGAAGGGAGCTCTCCTAACATAAAGGTCTAAGCCGGTGGCAGGCGGCCCGAGGCTTTCACATGTGTACATCACTATTCACATGAAAGGAATATAGCAGAGGAATTCACAAACTAACCCGGGCCCGAGTGCACTTTAACCTGAATATCGTCGGCTTGCAGGAAATACTGCAAATTAAGTGGTCATTGCACATAAAGAAAATTCCAGCCATGCCTGTACTGAACAGCACGTAACCCAAGAAGACACGTGAATGAGGGATGAAATTGACCCACAGCGAGACTGACCTAAACTGATCCTCTTCCATCTCCGCTCACCGTATTATGTATTTATTACTATTATACCTCTCCATTAACAGCACACCCACATCCCCTGCAGCACTTTATGGAGAATGTATATAGCGCCTGCCGCCATTAGTATCTAAATCACCCATCTGAAAAAATGAAAGTCTACAGCCAATAGCATATAAAGCCCAATGTGCATAGCTTGGAGTATGGCACTTGCATGCTATAGTGGACATTATGAACTTCAGCTTGATGTGAGTTAATACAGATGGTCTACCATTCAGAAGGTTTATTAGCTGGAGTGGAGAGGGGCAACAAAGAGTTTTTCTCTGTCTAGAAGACCCACCACCTCTGCGTGTTACATCTACAGGATATTGATTTAAACAAGCACCCTGTAATACTTTATTTCCCCTGCGGGGGCAGTGCAGAAGAATGGAACACTACTGGGTTCTCACATAGATTGCAACTGATTGATTGGGCAGCTGGACAGGTTTATCTTCGGGGGACACCTATATTTCCATATATTTTATGTTATTGAAATGAAAAAAAAAAAAAAGAATACATAGAAAAAACTGCAATCTATATATTGTATATGTGCCAGAGGTGATCTAAATGTAAAGATTATACCTGTAATATACAGCACCCCTCTCCCTTTAAGAGGAGTGCACATGAAACTTGAAGTGAAGGAGATTCCTGGGAGATGTAAGATCACCATCTTTGGAAACCCCAAAAAAGTAAAAAGATTTTTAAAACAAAAAATGATTGGATTAACCCCTGAAAGCCTTCAATGTTAATCTCAGATGCCACGATCAGCGATGAATGCGGCATCTGAGTGATTCAATGACGGGGGGCTGGGCCATTGCCGTTCCCTGTCATGGCACCCGCTACATACAAAGAAATTACAAAATAATTTGTCACAAAGTGAATTTCTTTGTAAAATTCGCCAAAGCAGCCGATTAAAATTTTCCCTAACTTCGCTCATCTCTAGTCTGCAATATAACTATACATTACAATACATTTCTACGTTATATTATGATTTGTGAGATGACAACATATGCTCACGTTATATGGCGGTTTCCTCTGGCTGGATACATGCCGCTCTCTGTAACTGGTATCTGGATGTAGTCATTGCTGACAAGTACTTTTCTTACATAATATTTATTGTTTTTCCAGTATCTGATGGAGGCCACCCCGGGTGAAAACTTTTATATAAAACTGGGATTTACTGGGATTTGTTAAATAAATCAAATATAGTTTGCAAGTCAACCAGTCGGAGTGCAGAGTATTTATATCATTGCATTAACTGATCAGGGACCCAACTGAAGACGAAGGTGAAGGTAGTGTGCCATCAGACATATTCTGTATAAAGAAGGTATGGGGAGGTCATAATATGTCAATGAAAAGAATTTATTTATTTTTCTAAAGTTTCTATTTTTTTCTGTATTAAAGCAAAAGAAAAACTAGATAATTGTTGTATCGTTATAATTGACCCAGAGTTTGAATGTAACAGGTCAGTTTTACCACATAGGAAACTCAGTAAAAAAATAAAAAACTATAAAACTATGGCGGAATTGCTATTTTTTCCCAAATTCCAGCCCATTTGGAAAAAAAATTCCCGCTTCCTAATCCCTTGTATGTAACAGTAAATAGTGTCATTAGAAAGTACAACTTGTCCTGCAAAAAACAAGCCCTCCTACAGCTACGTGAATGGAAAAATAGAAAAGTCATGGCTCCAGGAAGGCAGGGAGTGAAAAAGGAAAAAGCAAAAATTTTAAATCACAAGGTCCTGAAGAGGTTAACCCCTATACAGGGATCTGAACTTAACCTCGGGGGAGCCACCAGACTGCTACCTCTTAAGATAGTCCCTGTGTGGTTGGTGGCTGACCCACAGGGTCAGAGACACTGGTAGTTTGGAGACAGGCCAAGGTCAAGGTCAGGGCAGGCAATGTTCAAGCAAATCCATGAGACAAGTCTAAATAGGATAAGGTCAGGTGGCTAGAGTCGGTAGTCAGACTAGACAGAGAATACACCTAGGTACTAGAGACTAGAAACCTAAAGCTCAAGCTTCTTCCCAGTAGGGAAGGTGTCTAAAATACCCTGGGGTATAGGCTGGGGTAGAATTTTGATGCGCATGCTGGCCCTTTAAACAGCCAAGACTGAGCACGCACCCTTAGGACAGCCCTGGAGGCCTTCAGAAGAGCATGCAGGCTGCAGCCTGCTGGAAGAGGAGCAGTGGAACTCGAGCAGCAGGCGAGAAACGACTGGGTAATTAGCCTGCAAAAGTGAGCAGGACAGCGGTGGGCATGGGACACCCCAGAGCAACAATTTGCACAGCAAGCTGATACTTAGAGACTTTAGTATTTTCTAGCCTGTGCACTGAGACACTAGTAATTTTCCACAGCTACCATAAGGGACTATGCAGAGCTAATTTTTGGTGGGAACTTTTCACCGTCTCATTTAGCTCTGTCAGACGGTTGTTTACGTCTGGAAACTGCTTAGTCATTCCCATTGACTTGTATTGAGGAACAATACAAGTCTATGGCCGCCATGAACTTCAACACTGCTTCTGTTAGGGGCTATTCACACGACCGTATATTTCTGTCCGCATCCGTTCTGCAATTTAGAGGAATTGGATGCGGACCCATTCATTTCAATAAGGGGTGCAAATGATGTGGCCGGCACCCCGTGTGCTGTCCGCATTCGTATGTCCGTTCCGTGGCACCCGCAAAAAAGATAGAACATTTTCTTTTCTTGCCCTTTTTTTCAGACAAGAATAGGCATTTTTATCACAGAGAAGGATGTTATGATTCCATGCGTAAGGCACACGGCCGGAATCCATGTTGTGAGGATCCGCAATTTGCAGTCCGCAAATAATGGATACAATCCTGTGAATGAGCCCTTAGGCTGCTTGACCCCTCCGACTAGAAGGTTCTGCATCAGTTGGAAACTGTATAAAAGTAGAGCAGTCAAAGCCCCTAAGTGTCTGCAGATGGGGACCAGTGCTTAGTAGGAGAGACTCTGTGTCCCTCTAATATGTTGCTTTAAGTGTATTTTATCTATTTATCTAATACAGTCAGGATTTTATTTCTTGTTGGTGTAGTGCATTTTTGTGGGTTTTTTGTTAATAGACGCAGCACTAGGTGTTTATAGGCCCTACTACTTTTGTGTATAGTTGGAGAGACTCATGAGGGACTAGTAGAAGAAACGGGGATATTCTGCCCGATGACTGAGCTGCAGACTCTTTGACCAGGGTATCAGCCTTCTGAGAGAGAGAAGGACAGCTCAGACCATGAGTCAGTGAAGAGATAGTGGATGTCTGTGCAGAGAATTGTGCGCTAAAGAAGTAGAAGACACTGAAACGGGGATATTCTGCCCGATGTCTGAGCTCCAGAACCTGGGCCCCCAGCCTTCTGAGAGAGACAGGGACAGATAGTTCAGACCAGTGTCGGACTGGGGTACCTAGGGCCCACCAGTAAAATGTATTTTGGGGGCCCACCATACGGATACATTCAAGTATAATAAATAATCTAACAAGTTTTTTATATGAACATAGGCTGGTTAAGGTGCTGTACATTGATAAGTCTACTGTATTATGTGCCACTTGTGCAGGGGGTGGGAGACTAGGGGCCACCTTGCTCAGGGGCCCACCGGGGGATTCACCTGTACCCCTGTGGGCCTGTCTGAGCCTGGCTCAGACCATGAGTCAGTGAAGAGATAGTGGATGTCTGCAGAGTATTGTGTAAGGCAGTAGAAGACAGCCCTGGAGAAACCAGCCAAAAATAGCTTAAAGACCAGCTAAAGTGGAGAGAAAAATGTATGTATTTGAAAAGCATTCCAGTGTAGAGAGGAGGTGCGATTAGAAGCCCTGTGAAGACAAACTGTCTAAGGAAGCTTAGAGACTACATAGAAGACATTGTCCAGAAAGAGAAAGGCTCGTGGCCCTGGATATGCCCACCATACTACGTATATGCCGCAGTGGAAACCTGTAGTAACATAAACTGTGACTCTCTAGACTTATTTCCCATGGGCCTTACCAACCCATCCAGAAAGCAGCAACACGTAGTGACACCTCAACGATGTCTAGGGGATCCAGGCGGCATAGTGTAGGGGTCACCTCAAACCTGATCACTGCAGACATGCCTCCTGAGCTGTGAGAGAGAGAGGGTGGAAATAGAAAGGACTCACCCCGTGAGCTATCGGCTTGACATAAACTAGCAGAACAACTGGAGCAATGAATGGGGAGATCTCTGGATCCGTGTGAGGTACTGGGCTGGTTCTGGATTTGTTGTAAGGAGATTGTCATGTACTATAGGATGTCTGATTTTAATTTTTTTACATTAATCATGTTTAACTCCTTCAGGACCAAGCCAGTTTTGTCAGCATTTTAGTTTTTCTCTCCACTCCTTTCAAGAGTAACATCTTTTTTTATTTTGTTGACCACAGCCATCGGCGGCTTGTTTTATTTAGTTGTATTTTTTTTTATTGGCACCATTTAATGTTCCATAATACAGTAATGTATTGAGAAACTCTAAAAATATTTGTGGGGTGGAATGGAAAAAATGCAGTTCCTCCATTGTTTGTGTTCCACTGTGTTAACTTCAGTATAATTACACCGATCCCAAATTATATCCTTTTTATGCTTTACTTTGCTTAAAAGCCAATTTTTTTTATTGTTAAATTGCTTTGTGTCGCCATACTAGGTGAGCCCTAACTATTTTATACTGAGTTTGTTTTTTTGTATAGTGAGGTGTAGTTTTTATATTTGTATTATTTTGAAGTACATAATGACATTTTGTGATGGTGAGGTGACCATAAATGGCCCATATTGTTTTTTTATTACTTATTTTTTTGTACCTATCCTTGGGATAGGTCATTAGTATCTGATTGCTGGGGGTCCAACTCCCGACACCCCCACCGATCAGCTGTTTGTCGAGGCCGCGGCTCTCTAGTAAGAGCTGCTGCCTATTTGAGGCTTATCAAGCACAGCGCCATTCATTGTATAGTGGCTGTGCTTGGTATTACAGCTCAGGGCCATTCACTGACAGAGTTGCGCCTAGGCCCTGAGACCGATGTATGTGATTTCACTGGCTTAGGAAGTCACTCTTCACTCTTCAAACAGCGAGGGTGCCAGAAATTGGACCCCACCGATCTGATATATCTTGAGGATAGGTCATCAATATAAAACACCCGGAATACCCCTTTAAAGAGGTATTGTATTATTTTAAACATATTACAATACCTGAGCTGCAATACCAGATACAACCAGTGGATAAGAGTGGAGCTGTTTCTGGAAGAAAGGGGTTTTGTGAGACCATAATATTAATGACCTATCCTTAGTACAGGCCACCAATACCTGAACAGAGGGTGTCCGACTCCCAACACTCCACCAATCAGCTAAACGGATGGGTGGTGGAGCACAGACCAGGTTCACCTCACACAAATGATCAGGGCCGTCTTTACCAAGGGGCAAAAGGGGCAGCTGCCCAGGGCCCAGTTGCTCCCTGGGGGCCCAAGGCAGCTGCCTCTTGAGCCCTGCTAGCCACTGCCCCGGGTGTAAGGCTGTCACTACACAGGGGGTGCTGCCATGCCATGCCTGCCAGCACTCCAGCCAGCGTACTGTGTCTGTGAGAGCTGTGATCTAGGACCTTAATGACATCATCACCATGTGACCAGTAACCTAGCAATATTACTGGTCACATGGCTATGAGGTCATCACAGGTCCTAGCAGGAGTGTTGCTGCAGGAGAAGTTTGCCTTATCTGTGGAGCTTTTTTTTGTGAAGATTACATCAGAAAAAGATGACAGGGGCTGTTATGCTAATATACTGTAAACTACTATATAGTGGGGTGCTGTATACTGTGTGGGGGACTGTATACTGTGGGGGGCTGTATACTGTGTGGGGGGCCTGTATACTGTGGGGGGCCTGTATACTGTGGGGGGGACTGTATACTGTGGGGGGCTGTATACTGTGTGGGGGGCCTGTATACTGTGGGGGGCCTGTATACTGTGGGGGGCCTGTATACTGTGTGGGGGCCTGTATACTGTGTGGGGGCCGTATGATGTGGGGGGGGGGTCCTGTATAGTGTGGGGGGGCCTGTATAGTGTGGGGAGGCCTGTATAGTGTGGGGGGGGGCTGTATAGTGTGGGGGGGGCTGTATAGTGTGGGGGTCTGTATACTGTATACTGTGGGTGCTGTATAGTGTGGAGTGCTATACTGCTGTACTGTATAGTGTGGGGGGCTGTAAAGTGTATAGTTTGGGGTGCTGTATACAGTGAGGTGTTGTATACTGTGGGGTGCTGTATACTGTGGGGAGCTGTATACTGTGGGCTGCTATACTGCTCTACTATATACTGTGGGGTGCTATACTGCATACTGTGTGGTGCTGTATACTATAGGGTGCTATACTGCATACTGTGGGGTGCTGGGGTGCACTGTAACACTAGGGTGAGCCGAGCCCTGGTCTCCTTCCTGCAGAGCGGTGCCCTCTTCCAGCCTGAGCCCAGCTGCCCAGAACACTGATCCTGAGCCGCTGGAGTCTTCAGAACTGGAAGTATTTACAGTCATTCACTGTACTCTACCAGGTGTGTGGATTTTTTGTGTGTGTGTTGTGGTGGAGGGCGTGATTGCCTGCTAAGGTGTGGGAAGGCGGGATCCAGGGGGCCCAAGTCAATTTTTGCCCAGGGTCCAATCAATATTAAAGACGGCCCTGCAAATGATGCAACTTGAATAGTGAAATACTACAACTGGGCTCAAAAGATCTATGTTCCCCACTTCATAACATATTAGCATCTTCTGATATAGCTTAGAGGATATACTTGCTCTCCTTAAGGAGACCAGCTGTGTCTGGCAATGCTTCATGGGAAAATAATATGCAAACGAGGTAGGAACTGTCTCACAAGTGCCTTTCTTATGATATAATATCCTTTGTGAGTCCTTAAGGGGGTTGTCTTCACTTCAGCAAATGGCATTTATCATGTAGAGAAGGTTACTACAAGGCACTTACTAATGTATTGGGATTGTCCATATTGCCTCCTTTGCTGGCTGGATTCATTTTTCTATCACATTATACACGGCTCTTTTCTATGGTTACAACTAGAGATGAGCAGAGTTATGAAAAATTCGATTTGTGACGAATTACTTTGCCACGGAGCACATTCCTTTGTATGTAGCGGGTACAATGACGGGGAACAGCGATCGCGCCGCCACTCGTCACTGAACCCCTCAGATGCCGCGTTCATCACCGATCGCGGCATCTAAGGCTGCAATTTAGGCCTTTCTGAGGTTAATCAGGGTAAAAAAAGATACTTACCTTATCCATTTGCACGTTGCGGCCTTCTTGATTGAAGACACCGTACGATGGCCAATGCGCCAGCATGGTGACATCATAAGTCATCCCACACAGGATTTTGCGCGGGTTCTGCAATCAGGATAGTCGCGACGGCCTCTTCGCGCGCAAATGGATTAGGTATGTATTTTTTTTCCCGTCATTTCAGGAAGCCCAAGGAAATTTGGCTTTGCGGCGAATCAAATTGTCCCTAAAATTTGGATTGAAGTCAATTTGTTTGGCTTCAATTCGCTCAACACTAGTTACCCCCACCCTGCAATCCAGCAGCGGTGGTTGTGCTTGCACAATATAGGTAAAAACACAGGCCTCTCTGGGGGCTGTACATAGGCTGGTGGTTTTTATCTAGTGTGCAAGCACGTCCACCGCTGCTGGATTGCAGGGTGGTCATAACCATGGAAACGAGCAGTGTATAATGTGATGGAAAAATGAATCCAGCCAGCAAAGGAGGCAATATAGACGATCACAATACATTAGTAAGTGCCTTGTATTCAATTTCTCTAGATAATAAATGCTGTTTATGAGAGAACCACTTTAAGACTGGACCATGGGGCCGTGAGGGGGCGCCCTATTCAAATGGATAGTCCTTCCAATATAGTACAGTGGCAAATACCAAAGGGGCAGGAGAGCATCACTGGTAATCACAGCTCAACCTGCAATATCCCTTTAAATAAAGCATAAAATAATTGTTATTGTACCACTAGATGGCGCCAGAAAAGTATAATACAATGTAATGGTGACTCTACATAAAGTTGGGTTGTATTTTGCTCAGTAGGGGGCAGCAGAGAACTTTCCTATAAGATTCAACTAGACGGCCTGGATGCAGAATAATGAGAAATGCATCAGGCATTGATTAGCGGAATTGGTAATACAAGGGGTTGCCTTATCACGATGCAGGGGTTTACGGATCACTATGCAGTGTGCGTTCTCTTGCTGTTGGTCAGTACAGTATGGTTTCTACACTGCAGCAACTTGCGGCTCTTATCTCCACGATACATTTTTTCATGTCAGTTGCATGTTAATCTCCTTTCTCCACACAGTTGTCAGTTGTCAGTAGGGTTGCCACCTTTCCCAACAAAAAATATCGTCCACGTTAAGCCACACCCAAAAGGGGGTGTGGTTGTGGGGGAGTGGTGGCTTAACACAGGGTGTTAAGTCGCTATGTCATAATGTGCTCCCAGTAAAATGAATGCCTCTATTAGTGTCCCCCAGTATTAATAATGCCTCCATTAGTGCCCCCAGTATTAATAATGCCTCCATTAGTACTCCCAGTATTAATAATGCCTCCATTAGTGCCCCCAGTAATATTAAGGCCTCCATTAGTGCCCCCAGTATTAATAATGCCTCCATTAGTGCCCCCAGTATTAATAATGCCTCCATTAGTGCTCCCAGTATTAATAATGCCTCCATTAGTGCCCCCAGTAATATTAAGGCCTCCATTAGTGCCCCCAGTATTAATAATGCCTCCATTAGTGCTCCCAGTATTAATAATGCCTCCATTAGTGCCCCCAGTAATATTAATGCCTCCATTAGTGTCCCCCAGTATTAATAATGCCTCCATTAGTGCCCCCAGTAAAATAATGACTCCATTAGTGCCCCCAGTAATATTAATGCCTCTATTAGTGCCCCCAGTAATATTAAGGCCTCCATTAGTGCCCCCAGTATTAATAATGCCTCCATTAGTGTCCCCAGTATTATTAATGCCTCCATTAGTGCCCCCAGTAATATTAATGCCTCCATTAGTGCCCCCAGTAATATTAATGACTCCATTAGTGCCCCCAGTAATATTAATGCCTCTATTAGTGCCCCCAGTAATATTAAGGCCTCCATTAGTGCCCCCAGTATTAATAATGCCTCCATTAGTGTCCCCAGTATTATTAATGCCTCCATTAGTGTCCCCAGTATTATTAATGCCTCCATTAGTGCCCCCAGTAATATTAATGCCTCTATTAGTGCCCCCAGTAATATTAATGCCTCCATTAGTGCCCCCAGTAATATTAATGCCTTCATTAGTGCCCCCAGTAATATTAATGCCTCCATTAGTGCCCCCAGTAATAGTAATGCCCTCAATTAGTGCCCCCAATAATATTAATACTCCCCAATATTGCCCCCCCCAGAATTAATAGTGCCCCAATTAGTGCCCCAGTAATAGCAATGCCCCCTTTAGTGCCCCCCAAAATTAATAGTGCCCCCAGTAATAGTAACTCCTTCACTAGTGCCCCCCAGAATTAATAGTGCCCCAATTAGTGCCCCCAGTAATAGTAATGCCCCCTTTAGTGCCCCCCAGAATTAATAGTGCCCCCAGTATTAGTAACTCCTTCATTTGTGCCCCCAGAATTAATAGTGCCCCAATTAGTGCCCCCAGTAATAGTAATGCCCCCTTTAGTGCCTCCAGTAATAGTAACGCCCCCGTTAGTGCCCCCAGTAATAGTAATGCCCCAATTAGTGCCCCCACAATTAATAGTGCCCCCAGTAATAGTAATTCCCCCATTAGTGTCCCCCCAGTATTAGTAATGCTCCCACTAGAGACCACCAGAATTAATAGCGGCCCCATTAGTGCCCCCCCCAGTAATATTAATGCCCCCATTAGTGCCCCACAGTAATAGTAATGCCCCCATTTAAAAAAATAAAATAAAGAACTCTCCTCGCCCATTTGCTTGCGAGGAACACTTGCTGCTGACTGGAGGACAGGACCTGCGAGACGTCATCACGCTGGAGCGCAGGTCCTGTACTGAGCTTCCAGTCAGCTCATTAGTAACAGTCCATATAGGAAAATACCGGCAAAATTAGAAAAAAATTACCGGCAGGGCCACAAAACTAGTGGCAGCTCTAGTTGTCAGTTACATATAGTTAGGCTTCCATTTAGCTCCACCCAGGGTAGGAAACAATAAAAAAAATACAAAAAAGGCATCATGTGACCACTCATCAATCTAAAGTAAAGGCAAATATAGACTCAAAAAATGTGCACCACCTTCTGAAAGGCAGACGTATTGCTGAACGGGGGGAACCAAAAGTGACCGGGCCCATGACCTAACCAGTATTGATCACTAAGAAAGGTTCCTACTGTGTACGGACATTGTTAAGAAGCCCATATCTATGCTTCTTAAGACACCACCATTACCATGAATGGCCAGTGACTTCACCACCAAGCAAATGCTCGGGGCCCCAGAGATCCCAACTGTAGAACAATGGCCGAAGTGCCTAGGCTGCCCTGCTAAGCTGAGAATGGGGTTTAGTGGGCTGATGTGGGAGGAGCTTAGTGGGCTGAAAGGGGGTGGGGCTTAGTGGGCTGAAAGAGGGCCCCCAGACATAACTTTGCTTGGGGCCCCAGAAATGCCCAGAATCTGACTCTTTCAGACAGTGTTCACAGGCCTGCCTGACTGGCGTAATTTATCATTCGATTTCAGCGTGTAGTTTGGCCTAGAAAAAATCACGAACGACGGCGAGCTGCCGACGCAGACGTAGATTTCACTTCCTATCTTTGACGCGCCAAATTTTTTAAGAGGTGTGCGCCTTTTAATGAATTTGCCGCATTTTAAGTTTTAGGCTAAATCTCTTCCAGCATGTCTGACGTGACCGCTTTGTCGCAAGAGCTTGCAATCTAACATTTCCAAAACCACATTCCACTCCATTGTTTTTCACAGGAATTCCTTCCGCAGGAAGTGACATTTTGCCCGCCGAGCTGGTGATGCCATAAAGCCCAGGATTGTCCTGCTGGAGGAATCCTCGGCGTGGAAGACATCAGACAACCCTCCATTGTGGGCTCTCGGGGGAGTGGGGCGGCACACTAGAGCAGCCGCCCCCTGTCTTTCCCTTTTAACTTTCGTCTCTATATTTTACAAAGGGGAACAGTCCGGCGCATTGTCCGCAGCTCTTCCTACTGATGGGATCTGGACTACTAGCAAAAAGTTGCTGATTAACCGCAAATATGCCAAGATTGTGGGGCGATGGGGGGTGGGGGGCTTCACAGTCACATCGGGCACTGTACAGCACGGTTCTTGTTGGCGTGTCTACATGTTTATGAATGACTTCTCTTTAATGGAGGCTGCATGGGGTTGGCACGGCGTCAATGTCTCAGGCGGAGGGTCAGTACATGAGACGTGCATCCGAATGAATGTTTCCCATTAAAGGGTAATTACATTAGAGCTCAGCGTGGCGGGATCATCGCTTTCTGCCAATGACTTCAGTCACTGACCTTAGCAGAATTAATCCGGGCAATCACTTTTTTTTATTACGCCTCTCGACCATCAATTTAGATAGAGGCTAAGGCCGGTTTATTTTAGAGGACGGCAATTATCTACCAGCCGCTAATGAGGCACAAAGATGCCTAAAGGGTTAGGAAGAAAAACAGCAGTAAATTTATGGCCTTGTGAAAAAGTCTTCACGCCCTTCAGGCTGCTACCACCCGCAGCGTGCAGCACAAATATTAGGAGGAACTATGTATATGGTAATACGAACGCTATGGGAATGGCACTGTTTTGGGGGAAGGCATTATGTGAGTGGTACTATATCATAATGAAGAGCATATATTGTGGCCACCTAGAGCAGAAGTATTCTGGACTTGTGCTGCAAAAGTGAGTCTTGGCCAGAAAGTGCAGAGGAGAGTAATGCTTGTCACCCAGGTGTCCACGATGGGACCCAGGCCTGCCACCAGAGCGACCCAGAAAAGGTCTAGGTGACGGGTGTCAGAGCTGCAGTCCCTCACCTGCAGCAGGGTCAGCAAAATTGTGGTCTCGCTGATCACTCTGCTGTCTGCTGAAGTTCCCTGAACCAGTTTTCTTGACTCTAGAACTCTTCCTGGAGTAAAGGTCTCACAGGAAAATTGGTTGCGGTCCTTTGGAGTATGAGCTTTGGCCTGTGCTTCCTTTCTGCTTACTGTCTGGACTCAACCCCCATCCTCCTGACAGGAAGTAGGACCAGCCCACTCCTACCAAGGTGGTTAGCCCTGTTCCTGGCAACCACTGCAAACCATACTTCCTCTGATGGCGTACCTGGCAGAAACATAGTATTGTATATAATCATAATACATAATATAACAGATACCTCCAGGTCTGGGGTGCTGCACATACAGTGGCCGATTTGGCCACCATTCAAACCACGCAAATGTATGTGGCTTCCAGAGATGAAGAGGGCAGCCTGAGGCCATGTGGCAGCCAGCACCAACTGAGCGGCACCACTATCCACTGTATCCTCAGGACGCAGATATAGTTGAATACAATGGTGAAGTAGAGAGCCGTCAGCTCCGTACTCCACCCTGAGAATAACGTTGCCGTGCTGGCAGTCACGATAAAGTGACGTCATTGCTCCTGCTCGGCCTAGGTGCCAGGCAGATTGGAGCAGATCTCCACTGAGAGATCTGCTCTGTATATCGTGGTGGCAACATAGGCTAGGGGAGTATTCATGTTGGACACACTAAAGAGGCACCATATCGTCTTGGGGGCACAAAAAGTGCACCATATTGTTTTGGGGGAACAAAAGGGGCACCATATTGTGTTGGGGGCACATAATGAGGGCACCATATTGTATTAAGGGCACATAAGGTGGTACCATATTGTGTTGGGGCACATAAGTTGACCCCATATTGTATTAGGGGCACCATATTGTGTCGGGTGAACATAAGGGGCACCGTATTGTATTGGTTGCACATCTTGGGGCACCATATTGTATTAGCGGCACATAAAGTGGTACAATATTGTGTTGGGGGCCCATAAGTTGACACCCTATTGTGTTGTTATCACATAAGATGGCATTACACGGTTTGCTGCATATAAGGGGGCATCATATTGTGTGAGGGGTACATAATGAGGGCACCATATTGTATTAAGGGCACATAAGGTGGTACCATATTGTGTTGGGGCACATAAGTTGACCCCATATTGTATTAGGGGCACCATATTGTTTTGGGGGCACATAATGAGGGCACCGTATTGTGCCGGTTGCACATCTTGGGGCACCATATTGTACAGGTCCTTCTCAAAAAATTAGCATATTGTGATAAAGTTCATTATTTTCTGTAATGTACTGATAAACATTAGACTTTCATATATTTTAGATTCATTACACACCAACTGAAGTAGTTCAAGCCTTTTATTGTTTTAATATTGATGATTTTGGCATACAGCTCATGAAAACCCAAATTTCCTATCTCAAAAAATTAGCATATTTCATCCAACCAATAAAAGAAAAGTGTTTTTAATACAAAAAAAAGTCAACCTTCAAATAATTATGTTCAGTTATGCACTCAATACTTGGTCGGGAATCCTTTTGCAGAAATGACTGCTTCAATGCGGCGTGGCATGGAGGCCATCAGCCTGTGGCACTGCTGAGGTGTTATGGAGGCCCAGGAGGCTTCACTGCGGCGTGGCATGGAGGCCATCAGCCTGTGGCACTGCTGAGGTGTTATGGAGGCCCAGGATGCTTCGATAGCGGCCTTAAGCTCATCCAGAGTGTTGGGTCTTGCGTCTCTCAACTTTCTCTTCCCAATATCCCACAGATTCTCTGAGGGGTTCAGGTCAGGAGAGTTGGCAGGCCAATTGAGCACAGTAATACCATGGTCAGTAAACCATTTACCAGAAAAATGAAATCTTCATCTCCATAAAGCTTTTCAGCAGATGGAAGCATGAAGTGCTCCAAAATCTTCTGATAGCTAGCTGCATTGACCCTGCCCTTGATAAAACACAGTGGACCAACACCAGCAGCTGACATGGCACCCCAGACCATCACTGACTGTGGGTACTTGACACTGGACTTCAGGCATTTTGGCATTTCCCTCTCCCCAGTCTTCCTCCAGACTCTGGCACCTTGATTTCCGAACTTTGGACCACTGAGCAACAGTCCAGTGCTGCTTCTCTGTAGCCCAGGTCAGGCGCTTCTGCCGCTGTTTCTGGTTCAAAAGTGGCTTGACCTGGGGACTGCGGCACCTGTAGCCCATTTCCTGCACACGCCTGTACACGGGGGCTCTGGATGTTTCTACTCCAGACTCAGTCCACTGCTTCCGCAGGTCCCCCAAGGTCTGGAATCGGTTCTTCTCCACAATCTTCCTCAGGGTCTGGTCACCTCTTCTCGTTGTGCAGCGTTTTCTGCCACACTTTTTCCTTCCCACAGACTTCCCACTGAGGTGCCTTGATACAGCACTCTGGGAACAGCCTATTCCTTCAGAAATGTCTTTCTGTGTCTTACCCTCTTGCTTGAGGGTGTCAATGATGGCCTTCTGGACAGCAGTCAGGTCGGCAGTCTTACCCATGATTGCGGTTTTGAGTAATGAACCAGGCTGGGAGTTTTTAAAAGCCTCAGGAATCTTTTGCAGGCGTTTAGAGTTAATTAGTTGATTCAGATGATTAGGTTAATAGCTCGTTTAGAGAACCTTTTCATGATATGCTAATTTTTTTAAATAGGAATTTTGGGTTTTCATGAGCTGTATGCCAAAATCATCAATATTAAAACAATAAAAGGCTTGAACTACTTCAGTTGTGTGTAATGAATCTAAAATATATGAAAGTCTAATGTTTATCAGTACATTACAGAAAATAATGAACTTTACCACAATATGCTAATTTTTTTAGAAGGACCTGTATTAGCGGCACATAAAGTGGTACAATATTGTGTTGGGGGCACATAAGTTGACACCCTATTGTGTTGTTATCACATAAGATGGCATTACACGGTTTGCAGCATATAAGGGGGCATCATATTGTGTGGGGGGCACATATAGGGGCAATATACTTTGTGATGAGGCACATAAGGGGTCACCATATTAGCGGTGTGATGGGAGCGGAGCTTAGCAATGCAAAAGGAGACCCCAGAAAAAAAAATTCTCAGTGCCCCAGAAATGTCAAATCCACCCCTGAGTACACGCTTTACCTCTAGGACCCCACCTGTCAGGAGCGTGATAGGGTCCTAATGGCCATTTGGTAATCCTAAGGAGAGGTGATAATGCATGTGGCCGTCTTGTGGGCTTGATGTCTCCATAATTCCCATAAGGTCCATATAGTGCCAAGCAATGCCCAGAGAAGCCATACTTTGCTCATGTGGAGTCATACACTGCTATAGTGTGCTCATATCAGTGCCCAGACAATATCACAGATTGTCCAGATGGATACTGGATTGAAGTGCACCCAGACCAACCCCAAAAACATCCCCAGAATATTTTTTTTTGTTTCTGAAAGACACCATTTCCTGTGCCCCTCTTCTACAGGGCAGAATAAGATTTAGTACTGAAGAATAGTCATAGCAAGCAACCATAATATCTCCAAGACCAATTAACATCAAATCACAGCATTTGGTAATATAGCAGATTATATCACTAGGAGGGATGTGGCTGTCCTGTGATGATGTAGTCCTGGCATACTCCTTCTACTAGAAATGCTCTGGACATCATATCCTAAACCTACAATAGCCATAGTACAAAGTAACAAAAAATGTAAGTTGGCAAAGGGGTTCTCTTTGAGGCCAGCACTGGATAAAGGTGGAGGGGCTGAGCTTGGGGGTATATAGGTTTCTATTATTCAGTTTTATATTTTCTTCCTTCACCTACTTTATAGAGAAAGCCTATGAGTCCTGTTTTCTCTCCTACTCATAGAAAAAGCATGTGAGTCCTGCTAACCCTGCCCACTCATAGAGAAAGCCTATGAGTCCTGCTTCCCCCTTCAACTTTATAGAGAAAGCCTGTGAGTCCTGCTTCCCCCACTAACTAATACAGAAAGCCTGTGAGTCCTGCTTCCCCCACTCACTAATACAGAAAGCCTGTGAGTCCTGCTACCCCCACTCACTAATACAGAAAGCCTGTGAGTCCTGCTTCCCCCACTCACTAATACAGAAAGCCTGTGAGTCCTGCTTCCCCCACTAACTAATACAGAACGCCTGTGAGTCCTGATTCCCCCACTCGCTCATACAGAAAGCCTGTGAGTCCTGCTTCCCCCACTCGCTCATACAGAAAGCCTGTGAGTCCTGCTTCCCCCACTCGCTCATACAGAAAGCCTGTGAGTCCTGCTTCCCCCACTCGCTCATACAGAAAGCCTGTGAGTCCTGCTTCCCCCGCTCTCTCATATAGAAAGCCTGTGAGTCCTGCTTCCCCTGCCTTCTCATAGAAAAAGCATGTGAGTCCTGCTTCCCCACCTACTCATAGAGAAAGCCTGTGAGTCTAGCTTCACTCTTGTTTATAGTGAAAGCTTGCTTTCCCTCCCACTCAAAGAGAAAGTCTGAGTCCTGCTGCCCCCTCCCACTCATAGAGAAAGCCTGTGAGTCCTGCTACCCCCACTCACTAATACAGAAAGCCTATGAGTCCTGCTTCCCCCACTCACTAATACAGAAAGCCTGTGAGTCCTGCTTCCCCCACTAACTAATACAGAACGCCTGTGAGTCCTGATTCCCCCACTCGCTCATACAGAAAGCCTGTGAGTCCTGCTTCCCCCACTCGCTCATACAGAAAGCCTGTGAGTCCTGCTTCCCCCACTCGCTCATACAGAAAGCCTGTGAGTCCTGCTTCCCCCACTCGCTCATACAGAAAGCCTGTGAGTCCTGCTTCCCCCGCTCTCTCATACAGAAAGCCTGTGAGTCCTGCTTCCCCTGCCTTCTCATAGAAAAAGCATGTGAGTCCTGCTTCCCCACCTACTCGTAGAGAAAGCCTGTGAGTCTAGCTTCACTCTTGTTTATAGTGAAAGCTTGCTTTCCCTCCCACTCAAAGAGAAAGTCTGAGTCCTGCTGCCCCCTCCCACTCATAGAGAAAGCCTGTGAGTCCTGCTGCCCCCTCCCACTCATAGAAAAAGCCTATGAGTTCTGCTGCCCCCCCCCCCCCCCCCACTCATAGAGAAAGTCTGAGTCCTGCTTTCCCTCCCACTCATAGTGGACACCTGTGAGTCCTGCTTCCACTGCCCACTTATAGACGAAGGCTGAGAGTCCTGCTCCATCCCTCTTTATATAAAGAGCCTGTGAGTCCTACTTCCCACCTACTCATAGAGAAAGCCTGTGAATCCAGCTACACCCCTCTTTATAGTAAAAGCCTGCTTCCCCTCCCACACATAGAAAAAGTCCATCAGTTCTGCTCCTCCTGCCAACTTTATAGAGACAGCCTGTGAGTCCTACTTCCCCCACCTGCCTTTGAGGTACTCCTACTGCCTTTGACCATACTCTCCTGTCTTCAGGCAGATATCTCAGGAGCATCGCTGCATTTATTAACAATAAAAGGTCTAACATTGATAGACTGAACCCAGTGTTTGTCTTCACTAGGAGTTCATCAAAAGACAGCACCAGGGGCGGATTGGAAACTTAAAATGGCCCTGGAAAAAACCCTAAAAGTGGCCCCATGTTCTAGGTGGGTCCAAATTGACAGAAGACAGGACAAAACAAGTAGGCAGGGGCAACAGAAGTGGACAGGGCTGCAATACCATAGGGTAGTGCACAGAATACCGCCCCAGCAGAACTAAATACCAGGAGGCAACACAAAATACTGCCGCCCTCACCACAGTACTCAACTGTATCACCGTCATGAGGATGGTAATACAGTTGAGTTCAGGAGGGCACCTGTGGCCGTTGAACATCAGATCATTATGTATCTGGTCTGCGACTATCAAGAAGGCTTGAGTGGCCCCCTGGGCATCGGCCCACGGGGAAATTTCCTTGTAGGATCCATGGCCAGTCCGCCCCTGGACAGCACTACTGGGAAGACCTACAATGAGCTCCGCTGCCAGGTAAAAAGACGACTGCCAGGGATACATCCACTATCTTGAATGGAAGCCTGAAGCTTGGTGAAGACATACCTAGGACCCACCTGAGGAGATGACCCCTCCATCTATACAGAACATGTGGTGCCCACTTATAATAACAGTGTAATCTCGGTTGTTACATTGTACACAGGGGATGTATCATCTAATAGATTAATGCTGATCTTCCTAAGACATAGACCCTAGTGGTAAGTGATGGATACAAAGTCACCTCCAATGGGGCTGCCTTCTGCTGGACCTTCTGATAGTCTAGTGGGCTAGTTTGACCCGGAGCATGAAGCATGGCAGTAAAGGGGCTCATCTAAACTTTAGGGGAGTGTCTGTCAACATACTGTTGACTGATTCCACTAGAAACAAGGGAATTTTCCATGTAACCCTCGGGGTAGATCATGCTGTAGGTTTTATAACATTCACAATAACATAAAAGTGAGAAAAAAGTATAAAACACAACTCATACATTCTGATACACGATATAATAAACTTATTTCATATTCATTTCTGAAAGGAAAAAAAAAAACAAAGGGCATATACGATCATTCTGGGGAGGTAACTGAGAATGGCTGACATTTGGGCTTTGGTTGACGTTGGGTCCTCGTGGTTTGGTCTTCCTCCAGGTCTCGCTCTACAATCACGTAAAGCTCTATAGGCAGACAAGAGATTTGCTGTGGTGGGGACGACATTTTATGAGCCCGCAGGCATCTAAAGCTTCACTCCTGACTACAAATCCATCATTAAGTACGGGCAGAACCTAATAGTGACAGACGGTGGCATCTGATACATTGATGGACACCAACACCATCAGAGGATTAGGGCGACTGAATGTGGGCAGTCTGGGTTCTCAACCAGGAATCAGACACAAGAGGTTCTCAATGCCAGGGTAATCCCTACTAAGTAGTAAAGTCATCCACAGCATGGTCGGGCAGGACACCCTCGTCTATTACCATAGTTCTAAGGGTTCATATTGGCAGCACAAACGGCGGCACTGTGCACAGATGTAGCAGAGCTGATTCTGTCATGTATTTTATTGGGGCTTCGCTGGATGTGCATTGTGATACCGTATGAGTTTTTGATAATGAAAGAGGTTTACTTGCTTTGATAGGATGTTACAATATCAGGTTAGTTGGGACAATTGTGCTGCATCTGACAAATATGACCATCTCGGCCCTGCCGCTACAACACATTCGGCTCTGCTATTCTAAATTGTTTTGGGTCTGCAACTACGACAAACTCAGCTCTGCAACTACGACAAACTCAGCTCTGCAACTACGACAGACTCAGCTTTAGGCCTCATGCACACGGCCGTTGTGCCGCCGTTCCGTGCAGCGGGTTGGACCTATTCAACTTGAATCGGTCCGTGGTCTGTCCGCACCGCAAAAAAATATGACATGTCATATTTATTTGCGGTGCAGAACAACGGAAAGAAACACCACGGAAGCACTCCATAGTGCTTCCGGTGTTCCGTTCCGTGACTCCATTCCGCATCTCCGGAATTGCGGACCCATTCAAGTGAATGAGTCCGCATCCGTGATGCGTGGTGCACACGGCCGGCGGCCGTGGATTGCCGACCCGCCGTTTGCGGGCCGCAATACGGCCACGGCCGCCCAGAGATCCTGAATTTATACAGATAACATATTAGAAGACTTTATTAACTTCTCATTACATGTTGAATATTTTTTTTCGGATTATGGACTAATCATTTTAGCTTTTGATTAGAAAAATAAAAGTCAGTTTTTTTTCCGTGGTCTGGTAAGGCACTGGTTTTAGAAAAAAAAAAGGAATTTATGATTTATTTATTTTTAAAAATTTCATACGACCACAAAGAATTGCACTCTGGAGTAGACTGGGCCCCATGCAATAATGATTAGGGGGCCCCTGCAACAACCGCAGTCATGATATACGTGACACAGGCTAAGGCCTCAATCACACGTCCGTGATGACATCAGTAATAACATGGTCAGCAGTTCATCCATTAAGATGTCTGTGAAGGATCCGTGTTTGGTCCGTGTGTCTGTTTTTTGCCCTCCGCGTGTCATCCGTGTTCCACGGACACTGCTCAGCTGAAAATTTCAAGAGCATCTCCTACCAGCGACCTGAGAAACACAGACGAAAAACACAGATGCCGTCCGTTTTTTTCACAGACCCGTAGACTACAACGGGTGTGAGGGCTAAAACCCAGACCCTTTTGTTCTGGGTTACAAAACACCATAATAGGGAGCCATTTTGGTATCTGCTACGGGTGGGGGGTGCAGATGTTGTACTTGAACCCAACTGAGGCCCCACCTCTGCCATATCACCGTATAGTAGGGTGACCACGTGTCCCGGATCGCCCGGGACAGTCCCGCATTTGGAGAGTCTGTCCTGGCTCCCGGTCACCCTCATTCAAATGACGTGAGCCACCGACCGCTGCTGTTGTGACAGTCAGGGCCGGCGCTTCCATAGAGGCAAGGGGCCGAAGATGAGCGCTCCCATTGTGGAAGCGCTCATCTTCATAGTCATCTGTATCGCCGTCCTCAGGACAGTGATACAGATGGCTGTGCAGCAGGGCAGGGGAGGGAGAGGTGTGTCCATTCCCCTTCCTCTGATAGGCTGCAGGCACTAGGCCGGCAGCCTATCAGAGGCCGGCGCAGGCGGCACAATGACGTCATCGCGCCCCCTGAGCCGTACAGCGCGGGACACAGGCCGGAAGAGGCCTGCATCACATCGCTGCCAAGGAGGTAAGTATTAGTAGTGGTTTTTTTTTTCAATACTGGTGGCTACTGGCACATGATGGGGGGGCCTATGGCTACTGGCACATTATAGGGGGGCCTATGGCTACTGGCAAATGTTGATGGGGGGACTTAGGCTACTGGGACATGATAGGGGGGGCTCTGGCTACTGGCACATTATAAGGGGGGCCCTATGGTACTGGCACATGATAGGGGGGCCTATGGCTACTGGCACATGTTGATGGGGGCTCAGGCTACTGGCACATGATAGGGGGACCTATGGCTACTGGCACATGATGGGGGGGCTCAGGCTACTGGCACATGATGGGGGGCCTATGGCTACTGGCACATGTTGATGGGGGGGCTCAGGCTACTGGCACATGATAGGGGGGCTCAGGCTACTGGCACATGATGGTGGGGGGGCTCTGGCTACTGGCACATTATTGGGGGACATCTATGGGGGCACTTATTACTGGCACATTGGGGGCACTTCTTACTGGCACATTATTGGTGGGCACTATAGGGGCATCTACTGAGGCCACAAAGAACGGTTATTTTATATGGGGTCTCTGTATAGGGGCATTTTATACTGGGACACATTATGGTGGGTACTATGGGGAAGGGGGGAGAGGAGTACTATGGTGTCATCTACGGGGGCACTGAGAAGGGGTATTTTATACTTACAAATTATGGGGGACACTGAGGGCATCTACTGGGGCACTATATATGGGGCATTTTATACTGGTACATTATGGGGGGCACTAGGAGGGAGGGGGGGAGGAGCACTATGGGGGCATTTACTGGGGGCACTATATAGGGGTATTTTATACTGGCACATTATGGGGGCACTATGGGGACATTAGCTCAACTGGGGGCATTACAAGGGGGTATTTTTTGCACTGTCACATTATAAGGAGAATTATTTCTACTGGGGGGGGGGGCATTATGGTGGGCTTTATTACTCCCCCATGGTATGACCCCCTAGTAGCAGCACCAGCCTCTCCCTGCTCTGCTACCCCTCTGCCCCTTCTCCAAATCCTTCTTATGAAATCTTTCTCATTAGGATAAAACACATCAGCTCCGCCGAGCCCCCGGCCAAAGGGACGTCCGAGATCCCCAAGGGTCAAGCCAAGTAATTGTAAGTTTTCATATGAAATATGTTTATGTTATACACATATAGCCTACACTGTGCCACACAATATACAGTATACCGCTACACTGTGCCACACAATATATAGTATACCGCTACACTGTGCCACACAATATACAGTATACCGCTACACTGTGCCACACAATATACAGTATACCTCTACACTGTGCCCCACAATATACAGTATACCGCTACACTGTGCCACACAATATACAGTATACCTCTACACTGTGCCACACAATATACAGTATACCTCTACACTGTGCCACACAATATACAGTATACCGCTACACTGTGCCACACAATATACAGTATACCTCTACACTGTGCCACACAATATACAGTATACCGCTACACTGTGCCACACAATATACCGCTACACTGTGCCCCACAATATACAGTATACCGCTACACTGTGCCACACAATATACCGCTACACTGTGCCACATAATATACAGTTTCTTCTGTAAAAGTCATCAGAAAAAAATAGTGCATGTCCTTCTTTTTACATTTGCGGACAAGGATAGCCATTTATTACAAGGGATCTGTGGAAAAAAAACGGATCCTCCCAAAAAAACGGATGCTACATCCGTTTTTTTTTTTGGCAGACGCACAATTTGCGGACGCAAAAAAACAACTGTCGTGTGCATGAGGCCTAAGTTTGACGAAATGCACCTGTGAAAGTAAGTGTCCCTGAATGGCAGTTAGGAAATGTGGTCACCCTACCGTATAGCACTACAAAGGGTCAGTGGATAGCGGCTCCTCTACACACAACTACCATTATACTACAGCCATGGTGTTACTGCGTATGGTTTATTACATGAAGAGGTCACTGTATGCACTTTTTGGTCTTCGATCAAGCTTTATTTAAATAGGAATGGTCAATCCCTTGAAGGCAGTGTGCCTGTCAGCAGGGTATTGACTGAAAACTGAATGTACAAAATTTAGTGTCATTTATTAGAAAGAGACATAATGGAAGTAGGCTCATGAAAACTGAAAGCCAGACTTTGTTGCCCATAGCAACCAATCACAGCACAGCTTTCATTTTACCAGAGCAGTTGAGCTCTCATCGCCTTTCCTGCCCATAGCAACCAATCACAGCTACAGCTTTCATTTCTTATCTTGCTCTTGTAAAATCAAAGCTGGGCTGTGATTGGTTGCTAAGGGCCCCAAAGACAATGAGAGCTCAACTGCTCTGGTAAAATGAAAGCTGTGCTGTGATTGGTTACTATGGGCAACAAAGACAGTTTTCACAGATCTGCCCCAATGCCTGAGTCATTCTATAAAATGTTTAGATCAGGGGTGGATGGAGACTTATTTTTCAGGCAATGCTCCATGGGAAAAAGTATGCAAATTAACTCATACCAGTCAAACCAGAGACAAAAACTGTCAATCCAGACTAAAGGGGAGATTTATAAATATATTTAAAAGAAAATTGGTCTTTGTTGCCCATAGCAACCAATCACAGCTGAAAAATGGGGCTCATCCTCCGCTGTCCGTGAGTCAGAACTGAAATCTACTGCAGCCAGGAACTGGAGTAGATCTCAGGTGTAATGTACACCAGTCTGGGCGTAACTAATGGGCTCATGGGTCCTGGTGCAAGAGTTCAGCTTGGGCCCCTCTTCCCTCAGTGCTTTGTGGCAAGGGGCAGGGGTGCACCTAGCCTTTCTGCTGCCTGAGTCAAAAATTGAAACAGGGCCCCCCACCCCATGCCAAATTCTCAACCTAACCCCTTCCCTCCAGCCCTAGTATTAAAGACATACTTGGAAAACATTATGTACAGCTGAAATAAACATACAGGGTAATACAGCAGCACATGCCTCTTACATCCAGTGATCGCTTTCCTTATCTTCTCCATTCAGTCCAGACCGCCATGATGATTTATTTCAGCCGTGTCTTTTAGTTTCCTACTTTTCCATCATCCTCCCCACCTTCTAAACACCCCAATACTGTGCTCTGTGTTCCCCAATACTATACTGCAAAAACAGATAAACCCCCTGAAAATACTAGCACCACGCAGATAGTGCCCCCTTCAATAATTATTGGCACACAGTGCCCTAAAAAATTATTGTGCCAAGCAAGTAGTCGCCCTGACACTAAGGCCTCATGCACACGACAGTTTTTTTTCACGGTCCGCAAAAACGGGGTCCGTGGGTCCGTGATCCGTGACCGTTTTTTCGTCCGTGGGTCTTCCTTGATTTTTGGAGGATCCACGGACATGAAAAAAAAGTCGTTTTGGTGTCCGCCTGGCTGTGCAGAGCCAAACGGATCCGTCCTGAATTACAATGCAAGTCAATGGGGACGGATCCGTTTGATGTTGACACAATATGTGCCATTTCAAACGGATCCGTCCCCATTGACTTTCAATGTAAAGTCTGGAGTTCTTTTATACCATCGGATTGGAGTTTTCTCCAATCCGATGGTATATTTTAACTTGAAGCGTCCCCATCACCATGGGAACGCCTCTATGTTAGAATATACTGTCGGATATGAGCTACTTCGTGAACCTCAGATCCGACAGTATATTCTAACACAGAGGCGTTCCCATGGTGATGGGGACGCTTCAGGTTAGAATACACTACAAACTTTGTACAAGACTGCCCCCTGCTGCCTGGCAGCACCCGATCTCTTACAGGGGGATATGATAGCACAATTAACCCCTTCAGGTGCGGCACCTAAAGGGGTTAATTGTACTATCATATTCCCCTGTAAGAGATCAGGGCTGCCAGGCAGCAGGGGGCAGCCCCCCCCCCCAGTTTGAATATCGTTGGTGGCACAGTGTGCGCCCACCATCGCCCCCCCCTCCCTCCCTCTATTGTAATAAATCGTTGGTGGCACAGTGTGCCAACCACCATCGCCCCCCCCCTCCCTCCCTCCCTCTATTGTATTAAATCGTTGGTGGCACAGTGTGCCAACCACCATCGGCCCCCCCTCCCTCTATAGCAGTAACATTGGTGGCAGTGTGCGGTCTCCCATTCCCCCCCCCCCCATCATTGGTGGCAGCGGAGTTCCGATCGGAGTCCCAGTTTAATCGCTGGGGCTCCGATCGGTAACCATGGCAACCAGGACGCTACTGCAGCCCTGGTTGCCATGGTTACTTAGCAATAGTACAATTGTAGAAGATTCATACTTACCTGCTTGCTGCTGCAATGTCTGTGTCCGGCCGGGAGCTCCTCCTACTGGTAAGTGAAAGGTCTGTGCGGCGCATTGCTAAAGAACTGTCACTTACCAGTAGGAGGAGCTCCCGGCCGTTCACAGACATCGCAGCAGCAAGCAGGTAAGTATGAATCTTCTACTGTTGTACTATTGCTAAGTAACCATGGCAACCAGGGCTGCAGTAGCTTCCTGGTTGCCATGGTTACCGATCGGGGCCCCAGCGATTAAACTGGGACTCCGATCGGAACTCCGCTGCCACCAATGATGGGGGGGGGGGGGAGATGGGAGGCCGCACACTGCCACCAATGTTACTGCTATAGAGGGGGGGGGGCGATGGTGGTTGGCACACTGTGCCACCAACGATTTAATACAATGGAGGGAGGGGGGGGCGATGGTGGTTGGCACACTGTGCCACCAACGATTTAATACAATAGAGGGAGGGAGGGGGGGCGATGGTGGGGGCACACTGTGCCACCAACGATTTATTACAATAGAGGGAGGGAGGGGGGGCGATGGTGGGCGCACACTGTGCCACCAACGATATTCAAACTGGGGAGGGGGGGGGTCTGCCCCCTGCTGCCTGGCAGCCCTGATCTCTTACAGGGGGATATGATAGTACAATTAACCCCTTTAGGTGCCGCACCTGAAGGGGTTAATTGTGCTATCATATCCCCCTGTAAGAGATCGGGTGCTGCCAGGCAGCAGGGGGCAGTCTTGTACAAAGTTTGCAGTGTATTCTAACTAGAAGCGTCCCCATCACCATGGGAACACTTCTGTGTTAGAATATACTGTCGGAAATGAGTTTTCACGAAGTGAAAACTTAGATCAGAAAAAGCTTTTATGCAGACGGATCTTCGGATCCGTCTGTATGAAAGCAACCTATGGCCACGGATCACGGACACGGATGCCAATCTTGTGTGCATCCGTGTTCTTTCACGGACCCATTGACTTGAATGGGTCCGTGAACCGTTGTCCGTCAAAAAAATAGGACAGGTCATATTTTTTTGACGGACAGGATACACGGATCACGGCCGATTTTTCCACGGACCCATTGAAAGTCAATGGGTCCGCAAAAAAAAACGGAAAACGGCACAACGGCCACGGATGCACACAACGGTCGTGTGCATGAGGCCTAATAGGTTTGCAAACATACGGTAATGTTCCACAAAAATCACTGTTCTAAGCTGATACTGTGTGAGGGTGCCCCCACAGTAATAGTGCTCCCCAAAGTCTCACCAACAGAAATAATTATCTGCCAGAGTGCATAGTGTTACCAGTGCTTCCAATAGTAATAATGTCCCCATTGTGCCCATAATAGTGCCCTTATAATGTGTGCCAGTACAAAAAATACCCCTCTTAAATGTGTGCCAGAACAATAAATGCTCACTCTTAGTGCCCCCAGTACTTTGAATGTCCCCATAGGGCCCCCCATAATATGAGCTAATAAGAATATGCCCCCTTATGTGTGCTAGTACAAAATGCCCTTATTTAGTGCCCCCAGTAGATACCGCCATAGCGCTCCCCCACCCCATGGTGGCCGAACTGCATGGTACTGAATAAGAAACAATAAACTGAAATCCTTACCTCCATGCGGCCGTTATCGATGCGATGCAGGTCTCTTACGGCCTGTTTCCTGGCTGTACACTGCCCGATTCAGGTGGCGTGATGATGATTACATCATTGCACCACCTGTGCCGGGCTCTGTGTCGCCATCCCGAGGACGGCGATACATAATTGGTGGTGCGCCACTGGCAAGGGAAGCCGTGTGGGCCCCCCTGGCTTAGGGTTCTGGGTTCAATTGAGACCGATGAGACCCCTATAGCTACGTCCCTGGTGCCAGTTGTCTGGCACAAATGAGTTGGGCCATGGAGACACATCTGCGTTCCACTTCATCCAGCCCTGCCCACTTTTTCCAAAAGTGGGAGTGTATGAGGAAGCTAAAAAGTCCCACATTTTATGCCAAACCGGTACTTGCGTCAAAATTTGTGACTTTTCTATGGCAAAAAAATTGTGTTTTATGACTTTTTTTGGTGCCATTTTTAGGGTCAGTGCTGTTTTTGACAAAGCAGGTTTTTCCCATAGGTTTCTCTGTAGGACTTAGGCCGCTTTCACACTACCGTTTTTTTTCTCCGTTTTGCAGGCTGTCTTTTGCGTTCCATATACGGTCCGTATACGGACCGTTCATTTCATTTCACGTTTCCGTGTTTCTGTATCTCCGTTCCGTGCAAAGATAGAACATGTCCTATATTTGGCCGCAAATCACATTCCGTGGCTCCATTAAAGTCAATGGGTCCGCACAAAAACAGAACCATTCGGAAAAGCATCCGTATGTCTTCCGTATCCGTTCCGTTTTTTGCAGAACCATCTATTGAAAATGTTATGCCCAGCCCAATTTGTTCTATGTAATTACTGTATACTGTATATGCCATACGGAAAAACTGAACTGAAATGGAAACACAACAGAAACAAAAAAAAACTGAACAACGGATCCGTAAAAAACGAACCGCAAAACACTGAAATACGGTAGTGTGAAAGAGGTCTTAAAGGGGATTTTCAACAATTTGATATTGATGCCTTAGGGCTCATGCACATGACCGTTGTTTTTGTTTGCATCCATCCACACTTTTTGCGGGTCGGATGTGGACCCATTCACTTCAATCCATAGGTCCGTTCTGCGACACCCGGTAAAAAATAGAACATGTCCTATTCTTGTCCGCATTATGGATAGGACAGTTCTGTTATGTGTCGGACGTTCCGTTCCACAAAATGCGGAACGCACATGGTCAGTATCCATCTTTTGCAGATCCGCAATTTGCAGACCATAAAAACTGCTACCGCCGTATGCATGAGCCGTTATCCTGAGGATAGGCCAGCAATCTCAAAATCTCTGACAACCTATTTAAAAGGGCTAGCCGAGTCTGTCCCTAAAAAGCCTGTTCCGCTAACCTATGGAGAGAAGATGCTTTGAGCTGTACTCTCTGTTCCATTACTTTGCCGATTCCCGATCATTGCTCGGATCACGTTACCGCTGGACTGGCTGCAGGCTCTTCCTCTGAGGTCGCTGAACAGTAAGAAAGAGAAGCAGCTAGTCGGGCGGTCACAGTTATGGTGGAATCAGCGGATTTTTACGAACAGGCACAGAGGACACCTTTAAAAAACACCAGAAAACCTGTTACAAATGTGACAAAATGAAAAAAAAAAAAACACACTAAAAAAGGGCTCATGTACACGACCGTATGTATTTTGAGGTCCGCAAAAAGCGGATCCGCCAAAAATACGGATGACATCCGTGTCGTGTGTATTACGTATTTTGCGGAACGGAACAGCTGGCCCCTAATAGAACAGTCCTATCCTTGTCCGTAATGCGGACAATAATAGGACAAGTTCTATTTTTTTGCCGAACGGAAATACGGACATACGGAAACGGAATGTACATGGAGTAACTTCCGTATTGTTTTTTTTTGCGGACCCATTGAAATGAATGGTTCCACACACGGTCCACAACAAAAAAGGAATGGACACAGAAAGAAAATACAGTCGTGTACATGAGTCCAAACCTTGTCAAAAATTGCAGCCTTAGGGCTCATGCACACGAACGTATGTATTTTGTGGTCCGCAAAACACGGATCCTCAAAAAAAAAAACAGATGACATCTGTGTGACATCCGTATTGCACCCGTTTTTTATTTTTTGTGCGGGTCCATTGTAACAATGCCTGTCCTTGTCCGCAAAACGGACAAGAATACGACTTTTTTTTTTTTGAGGAACGGACATGCGGACATACGGAAACGGAATGCTCACGGAGTAATTTCCGTTTTTTTGCTGACCCATTGCAGTGAATGGCTCCCCATGCGGACCTGTAAAAAAACTAAACGGAAACGGGACCCCGACAGAATGAAGGGGCCACAGTGCTATCTGAGCTTCATGGCGCGTCCAAAGACTTTCCTGCGCAGCAGCGCTCCCGACCACCTGCTCTACAAGGAATTATTATACAGCCCTCTATACTTGGATGCGGCAGTGTCGCCATTCTCCAGAAACCGCGGCTGTGCAGGAATACCGCTAAAGGAGCTTTGACCTTAATGTTATGGCATATCCTAGTGATATACGGCCATTTGTACATCCCTTTAATAAGCAGAAGTGGCGGAAAGTGGCGGGTCTGGAATTGTGACCGTTAGGATCTAATCCTATTTCAGGGAGACATGTTTTGGGGTAAATTTTATTTTCCCCCCGCCGTGCTCGTCGCAGTGTGTCAGGTAGATGACAGGCTCATTCTGCTTTGTCACATTTCATTGACACCACAAGTCGCTGGCAGCGGATCTCAGGGTAAGCGATACACGCAGGATAATCCGGTCAGCATCCCACTCATGTGCTTGATAGATATGAATGCTACATGGAGCCACCATGTCCGCGTGGTTTTATGTCTGACATTGAGGCTGAACATTTCCCTAGGAGGAAACCTTACACGATGACATCACTCGCCCCTAAATGTGAACCCGTCACCGTGAAATTACATTTACCAAATCAATTACAGCACGGCCAGTTATATACTTCTAGAACATATTCAACGAAGGCAGAGGGGTGCTGGGCTCTTACAGTCAGTGCTATTCACCCAGGACCTTTATTCCAAAGATCTGCCCCCCCCCCCCAGACAGTCAGGGACCCTGGGAAATCTCTCCAACCCCAAATGCCTAAAATGAATTCAGACCCCAATCCCTATAATAAAATCAGACTTCTGATCAGACTCCTAAAAAGCAGAGCCCCAAAAAATTCTGACCAGAAACCAGAATACATTCATACCCCAGACCTGACCCTAAAACCCCTAGAGAAAAAATTCAGACCAAAGAACAGAATTTATAACTCCCCAAATAAATTCAGACCACAGACCAGAACCCCCAAAAAATACAGACCCCATTCCTAATCCCAGAATAAATTCAGACCCTAAACCAGACCCCCTAAATAAATTCAGACCCCAAAGCAGACTTCAAACCCCTCCCGAAAACAGAGACAGACCCCATACCCCCAAAATAAATTCAGACCACAGAACAGTAAAAAAAAAAATTGATTCAGAGTCAGACCCCAGACCCCTAAACCATCAAACTAAATTTGGACTCCAGATCAGACTTCCAAATAAATACAGACACCACTCCAAGTCCCAGTATAAATTAACCCCAGAGCTGACTCCAACCCTCCCCCCCCCCACAAAATAGATTCAGACCTGAGACCCCTAAACCATTAAAATACATTTTGACCACAGACCAGACCCCTAAGGCCCCTTTCACACGAGCGAGTTTTCTGCACGGGTGCAACTGCGTGACGTGAACGCACAGCACCCGCACTGAATCCTGACCCATTCATTTCAATGGGGCTGTGTACATGAGCGTTGTTTTTCACGCATCAGTTCTGCGTTGCGTGAAAATCGCAGCATGTTCTATATTCTGCGTTTTTCACGCAGCCCTGGCCCCATAGAAGTGAATGTGGCTGCGTGAAAAACGCATTACATCTGCAAGCAAGTGCGGGTGCGATGCGTTTTTCACGGATGGTTGCTAAGAGATGTTGTTTGTAAACATTCAGTTTTTTATCACGCGCGTGAAAAACGCATCAAAACGCATTGAACAACTAAATGCAATCGCAGACAAAACTGACTGAACTTGCTTGCAAAATAGTGCGAGTTTCACTGAACGCATCCGGCCCCAATCCGCAACGCCCGTGTGAAACCAGCCTAAAGAAATTCAGACCCTAGAGCAGACTTTAACCCCCCCCCCCCCCGCCCTAATTAGTTTGCAGACTCCAGACCCCCAAACCATCAAAATAAATTCAGACCTCAGATTAGACTTCCAAATAAGTATGGACACCACTCCAAGTCCCAAATTAATTCAGACCCCAGACCAGACCCCTAAAGAAATTTAGACATCTAAAACATCTTTAAACCTCAGGTCAGATTCTAAAATAAATTATATGAATCCCCATTTATGGGTCATTTTAGGTCCCGTCACCTGATACACCAGAAATTCTGTGTGGCCATACCCTGAGGACCCCCCCCCCAACAGACTTGACCACGTTTATCCTGATTGTTCTCCTTCATGTGCTGATGTGTGGTTTCTCCTGTCAGTCTGCATGGTTTCAGATCATTTTTTGGGTTCGCACTTTTTTTGATGGTAACAAAAAAACAAGCGTACAATAAAAATAATTCATAAATCAGCCTACATTCACAGTATTGTTACAAAATCCAGCAGGTTGTTCACTGTATCCGGCACTGCACCATTCATTATAATGGGATCCGACGGTGATCCGGCCAATTTCTGCCATAAATGCCGGCTTTCGGACGGACAAATATCGCTGCATACATTGGTTTGTGTCCGGCTGACAGCCGATATTTATGCCGGGACAGCCTACCGGAACAGTCTACCGGATTTCTTCACGTTAAATGTGAACCTAATGTAATAATTGATCTATAATGGAGAAGACTGACGGATCCCAGCAGGTTTCAGTCTCCGCTGGAGGTCCAGTGAGCAGGAATCTTCTTCACGCCCCCCACTATCAATCACTGCAGTGTACTTAAGGAGGATGTTCCTGGAACTACAACATTTGCTCCCGCACCCCCACAGGTCTAATCCTGCGGTCACTGAGCAATCAGTCAGGACGCAGGGCGCTCTATACTCCCCATATGTCAGCAGGACGCCTCCCTCATCTATGCTCTGGATATTACTGTGGATTTTCTAACACAATCCCTATTCTTATCCTACATTTTTCAATGAACCAAATACTACTATCATTATTACTACCATCACTATTACTAATACTGATACCACTATTATTACAACAGCTATTCTACTATCATCACTATTACTACTACTATTACTGCTAACACCACTATTACTACTACTGTTATTCTTTTTGCTGTCACCATTACTACTATTACTACCACCACCGCCAGTTTTACTACTATTAGGCCTCATGCACACGACAGTATTTTTTTGTGGTCCGCAAAATAGGGGTTCCGTTGTTCCGTGATCCGTGTCCGTTTTTGTTTCCATGTGTCTTCCTTTATTTTTGGAGGATCTCCAGACATGAAGGAAAGTAAAAAAAAATCTAAGTCAAGTTTGCCATGCAAATGATAGGGAAAAAAACGGACGCCCGGACGCAGATGACAATCTTGTGTGCCTCCGTGTTTTTTTAAGGACCCATTGACTTGAATGGGTCCGCGAACCGTTGTCCGTGAAAAAAATAGGACAGGTCATATTTTTTTCACGGACTGCAAACACGGATCACGGACGCGGATGACAAATGGTGCATTAGCCGAGTTTTCCACGGACCCATTGAAAGTCAATGGGTCCGCAGAAAATCACGGAAAACTGGAACAACGGACACGGGACACAACAACGGTCGTGTGCATGAGGCCTTACAGAAACAATTTTTACTAATATCAGTATGATTACTACCATCACGTTACTACTGTTACTAATACTACTACCAACAGGATTACTTCTACCACCAGTATTACTTACTACTATTACTATTTCCATCACCATTAATAACAATAGTACTATTATTACTACTACCTCCACCACCAATGTTGCTACTATTACTACTACCACTACTATTACTACTACCATTACTATTACTACTACCACTACTATTAGGCCTTATTCAGACAAGCGTGTCCTGGGTGGAATTCACACTCCTTGTGTGAGCGTGATTTCCCCTTATGGTCACTGCTCATTTCTCAGGAGCGCACGGCAGTACTCTGATTTATAATGTTGTGTATCTCTGCATGGCATGTATCTACTGAATTATACTGACATGAGTAAGGTCATGCAAAAACACACAGCATTATAAATCAGTATAATGCCGAGCGCTCCTAGGAAATGAGAAGTGTCCATAACGGAGCACGATTTCTGCACAGAACATACTCAACTGAAATTAGCCTTACTACTGCCATTACTATTACTGCTACTGCTACTATTACTACTACCATCACCATTACTATCACTCTCAAAAGTTTTACTATTTCTAAATGCCATTAATGAAGGTATAGTTTATGGGTTGGGGATGGATCATTTTACTTTTAGGCTCCTGTAGTCAGGCTCGGACTGGCCCAGAGGGGTACAGGTGAATCCGCCGGTGGGCCCCTGAGCAAGATGGCCCCTAGTCTCCCATCTCCTGCACAAGTGGCACATAACACAGTAGACTTACTGCACTACATACATACAGTGGATATAAAAGTCTACACACCCCTGTTAAAATGTCAGGTTTCTGTGATGTAAAAAAATGAGACAAAGATAAATCATTTCAGAACTTTTTCCACCTTTAATGTGACCTATAAACTGTACAACTCAATTGGAAAACAAACTGAAATATTTTAGGTGGAGGGAAGAAAACAAAAATAATGAGGTTGCATAAGTGTGCACATCCTCTTATAACTGGGGGTGTAGCTGTGTTCAGAACTAAGCAATCACATTCACAATCCTGTTAAATAGCAGTCGGCATACACCGGCCATCATGTAAAGTGCCTCTGATAAGCCCTAAATAAAGTTCGGCTGCTCTAGTTGGTCTTTCCTGAAATGTTCTTAGTCGCATCCCACAGCAGAAGCCGTGGTCCACAGAGAGCTTCCAAAGCATCAGAGGGACCTCATTGTTAGAAGGTATCATCAGGAGAAGGGGACAAAAGAATTTCCAAGGCATTAGATAAACCATGGAACACAGTGAAGACAGTCATCATCAAGTGGAGGAAATATGGCACAACAGTGACATTACCAAGAACTGGACGTCCCTCCAAAATTGATGAAAAGACAAGAAGAAAACTGGTCTGGGAGGTGACCAAGAGGCCTACAGCAACATTAAAGGAGCTGCAGGAATATCTGGCAAGTACTGGCTGTGTGATGTACATGTGACAGCAATCTCCCGTATTCTTCATATGTCTGGGCTATGGGGTAGAGCGGCAAGACGAAAGCCTTTTCTTACCAAGAAAAACATCCAAGCCAGGCTACATTTTGCAAAAACACATCTGAAGTTTCCCAAAAGCATGTGGGAAAAGGTGTTATGGTCTGATGAAACCAAGGTTGAACTTTTTGGTCATAATTCCAAAAGATATGTTTGGCGCAAAAACAACACTGCACATCACCAAAAGGAACCCCATCCCCACAGTGAAGCATGGTGGTGGCAGCATCATGCCAAGGGGCGGTTTTTCTTCACCTGGAACTGGGGCCTTAGTTAAGCTAGAGGGAATTATGAACAGTTCCAAATACCAGTCAATATTGGCACAAAACCTTCAGGCTTCTGCTAGAAAGCTGAACATGAAGAGGAACTTCATCTTTCAGCATGACAACGACCCAAAGCATACATCCAAATCAACAAAGGAATGGCATCACCAGAAGAAGATTACAGTTTTGGAATGGCCCAGCCAGAGCCCAGACCTGAATCCGATTGAAAATCTGTGGGGTGATCTGAAGAGGGCTGTGCCCAGGAGATGCCCTCGCAATCTGACAGATTTGGAGTGTTTTTGCAAAGAAGAGTGGGCAAATCCTGCCAAGTCAAAATGTGCCATGCTGATAGACTCATACCCAAAAAGACTGAGTGCTGTAATACTATCAAAAGGTGCTTTAACAAAGTATTAGTTTAAGGGTGTGCACACTTATGCAACCATATTATTTTATTTTTATATTTTTTCTTCCCTCCACCTAAAAGATTTCAGTTTGTTTTTCAATTGAGTTGTACAGTTTATAGGTCACATTACAGGTGGAAAAAGTTCTGAAATGATTTATCTTTGGCCTCATGCACACGATCGTTTTTTTGGTCCGCATCCGAGCTGCAGTATTTGCGGCTCGGATGTGGACCCATTCACTCCGTGTGCTGTCCGCATCTGTTGCTCCGTTCCGTAGCCACGCAAAAAAATATATAACATTTCCTATTCTTGTCCGTTTTTCAGACAAGAATAGGCATCTCTACAACGGGTCGCCCGTTCCGTTCCGTTCTGCAAATTGCGGAAGGCACACGGGCGGCTTCCATTTTTAGCTGATCCGCGGTTTACAGACCGAAAAAAAACCTGAACGGTCGTGTGCTTGAGGCCTTTGTCTCATGTTTTTTACAGCGCAGAAACCTGACATTTTAACAGGGGTGTATATTCAGTGTACAGCACCTCAACCAGCCCATGTTCATATAAAAAACGTGATGGATTATTAAAGAAACTCTCCAGTTTACTATTATTATAGACACGATCAGAGCCGAGATGACTTCTAGGTATAGAGGAAAGCTGCCAGTGTCCTCTTCTCCCCAGGACCCACCTAGTTGCTGCTGGGACCCCCATATTCAATCATCTGGTAGCATCTTGCTGCTGTGTGAGCAGGTAATATTTGAATGTATCCATATGGTGGGCCCCCAAAATAAATTTTACTGGTGGACCCTAGGCACCCCAGTCCGACACATTAATGACTTGGTTAAGGATTTTTAGTATGGTCTTGATAGCTATAAAAAAAAATAAAGATTTTGCTTCTTTGTATGTGATACATAGTATTTTATCTTTATATAATAATATTTTATATTTAAGTCTTTATTTTTTCATTTCCTTTTTTTAATTGATATAAAATCTATGACATATACTGCAGTATTAATGGGTCCTGCTACTTTGATGATTGGTGGGATGGAGCTGGTGACAGGGATTGGGCATTTTTTTTTTTAGTTTTTTTTCTTTTTTGTAATATTTTATATTTATTGCTATCTTCTATATACTTCTAACTCTATGTGTTCCCCAAAAGTTGATTATAATAAGTATTCACGTTACTCCTTTCTCCTGAGGCTGCAATATCCTCACCTGATCATGTAATACAGTAAGAAGCATTGCCTATTAGTGTTGATCACGAATATTCGAATTGCGAATTTTAATCGCGAATATCAGCACTTCGAGAATTCGCGAATATTTAGAATATCTCAAAATATATTCGTAATTGCGAATATTCGATTTTTGGGAAAATACCAGTTCATGCGAAAATTTGTATGCGAATTTTATGCGAATTTTCGCAATCAAGAAAATAATGCCTTGAGATCATGAATTCTCGAATATATGGCGAATATTCGCCCAAATATTAGCGAAATATCACGAATTCGAATATTGCCCCTGCCGCTCATCACTATTGCCTATTACACGAGATCTCTCGACTTACTGATCTGATAGCGGCCTTCTTCCCCTGCAGTTGCATTTTTGCTGTGTACTGTAGGCACAAACTCTGCAGCCCTACAGGGGATTGAGCTCTCACTAGAAGATTGGTTGCATTCACCAAGTCCACCACTATGCATGGTTCTTCATCCTGATACATCTACAAAGAATATTCCAACAGCTTTCAAGATGGTACTGGAGGAACTGCAGACAGAGGTCTACTCAAGCTGTATATTTTGGTCTTATCCATAGACCAGTCTTTCTGGGTCGATGAGGGAGGGTTTGTACAAGATGGGATGAAAAAACCTTCGTGTTGCCCCATGAAATGAAAAATGAAGCCAGTCTGCAAATAATTTTGATTTAAAATGTACAGCTCCTATACAGATTTTGGGGGTAATTTATTAACCAGAAATACGACTATATTAGGTGTTTTTCGGACGCAGATTTTCGGTGCAAAGGTCCTTTGCACCACAATCTGAGACTTTTCCCCGTTCTTGCGCAGGCGTGACCATTTTCTACACCTGGTTTAGGCCTAGAAAAGGGTCTAAATGTAAAACAGCTAGGAAGCTGACTTACATTTAGAACTGGCGCAGGATACGCAGAAGTTATGAAGAGCCCTGCTCCTCCACATAACCTTGGCGGATACACCGCTGGCACAGGTCCTTATAAAGACCGGCATCTAAAGCAGCGATCTTAATAAATGTGCCCCTTTACGTCTCCATGGTTACAGACCACAAGCAAACACTATGTAGTCAGATTCTGCAGTCAGATGTCACGTCCACCTAACTAACCTACCAAATATAAGTCTGGGAAGGTTCACATTCATCCAGGCCATGGTATATCAGTTGTAATAAGTCAGAGCAAGTGACTGAGAGGTGTGAAAGAAGCTATTTATGTCAACTTGGAGAAGCCAAGCTTGCATAGAGGTGGAGGGTGCGACATCTAGTGTCTGCCACTTACAATGCTGTTCTAACATCTCTCCCGGGGCAGTTTAATCACACCTAATAGCTTCAATATTGCAAATTGTAATCAATATCTTACCTCCAGGACCTTTACTTTGTGTTGATTATGATAAACAGCTTATGCTGAAGCTTGGGTCAGTATTTCTTGTATAAGTCATTCCAGTTAAATAACTAGTGAAACTTCTTCAAGAAAAAAATGAAACAAGTCCAGTTGCTCTGACGTATCACAACTGCATCTACCAAATGTAAATTAGAAAAATGTATGGGGCAGATGGCAGAGAGTATATCCACAGGGTTCGTCTGTTGTCTGTTACCACGGAGACACTTAGATCTGTATAGGAGCTGTGGACTCAACACAGCATTTTTATTTAAGTTGTTTGCAAATTTGCTCCATTTGTTAATTTAGATGCATTAGGACAACCAGTGGCGTTGCTGGGGCTGGTGTCACCCAGTGCAATAATTTTTTAGCCATATATGGGGGCTATGGGGGTGCTACTGCCGTAGGGGGCTCAGACTCAGCAGACCCCCACCCCCAGATTGCTGACTGGGGGGGGCTGGGTGCTAGCAGTCAGATCGCTTACCGGGCAGTGGCGGATCCAGAGCCTGGTCTCGGGAGGGGAATTCCAGATTATTTTCTGTCCGCCTCCACAAAACAATGGTGCTTATAGAACAGATTACACAGTGTAGCGGTATACTGTATATTGTGTGGCACAGTGTAGAGGTATACTGTATATTGTGTGGCACAGTGTAGCGGTATACTGTATATTGTGTGGCACAGTGTAGAGGTATACTGTATATTGTGTGGCACAGTGTAGCGGTATACTGTATATTGTGTGGCACAGTGTAGAGGTATACTGTATATTGTGTGGCACAGTGTAGAGGTATACTGTATATTGTGGGGCACAGTGTAGAGGTATACTGTATATTGGGGGGGACAGTGTAGAGGTATACTGTATATTGTGGGGCACAGTGTAGAGGTATACTGTATATTGTGTGGCACAGTGTAGAGGTATACTGTATATTGTGTGGCACAGTGTAGAGGTATATTGTATATTGTGTGGCACAGTGTAGCGGTATACTGCATATTGTGTGGCACAGTGTAGCGGTATACTGTATATTGTGTGGCACAGTGTAGCGGTATACTGTATATTGTGTGGCACAGTGTAGCGGTATACTGTATATTGTGTGGCACAGTGTAGGCTATATGTGTATAACAAACATATTTCATATGAAAACTTACAGTTACTTGGCTTGGCCCTTGGGGATCTCGGACACCACTTCAACACTTGGCCGGGGGCTCGGCGGAGCTGATGTTGTGTTTTATCCTAATGAGAAAGATTTCATAATAAGGATATGGAGAAGGGGCAGAGGGACAGCAGAGCAGGGAGAGGCTGGTGCTGCTACTAGGGGGTCATAACATGGGGGAGTAATAAAGCCCACCATAATGCCCCCCCCCCAGTAGTAATAATTCTCCTTATATTGTGACAGTGCAAAAATACCCCCTTGTAATGCCCCCAGTTGAGCTAATGTCCCCATAGTGCCCCCATAATGTGCCAGTATAAAATACCCCTATATAGTGCCCCCAGTAAATGCCCCATAGTGCTCCTCTCCCCCCTTCCTCCTAGTGCCCCCCCATAATGTACCAGTATAAAATGCCCCATGTATAGTGCCCCAGTAGATGCCCTCAGTGTCCCCCATAATTTGCAAGTATAAAATACCCCTTCTTAGTGCCCCCTATAGATGACCCCATAGTGCTCCTCTCCCCCCTTCCCCATAGTACCCACCATAATGTGTCCCAGTACAAAATGCTACTGTACAGAGCCCCCCATATAAAATACCCCTTCTTTGTGGCCTCAGTAGATGCCCCTATAGTGCCCACCAATAATGTGCCAGTGATAAGTTCCCCCAATAATGTGCCAGTAATAAGTGCCCCCAATAATGTGCCAGTAATAAGTGCCCCATAGATGCCCCCCAATAATTTGCCAGTAAAATGTGCCCCCATAGATGCCCCCAATCATGTGCCAGTAACAAGAGCCCCCCCAAACATGTGCCAGTAACAAGAGCCCCCCCAATCATGTGCCAGTAACAAGAGCCCCCAATCATGTGCCAGTAACAAGAGCCCCCCAATCATGTGCCAGTAACAAGAGCCCCCCCAATCATGTGCCAGTAACAAGAGCCCCCAATCATGTGCCAGTAACAAGAGCCCCCCCAATCATGTGCCAGTAACAAGAGCCCCCCCAATCATGTGCCAGTAACAAGAGCCCCCCCAATCATGTGCCAGTAACAAGAGCCCCCCCAATCATGTGCCAGTAACAAGAGCCCCCCCCAATCATGTGCCAGTAACAAGAGCCCCCCCATCATGTGCCAGTAACAGGAGCCCCCCCAATCATGTGCCAGTAACAAGAGCCACCCCCTTATGTGCCAGTAATAAGAGCCCCCCTCATGTGCCAGTAATAAGAGCCCCCCTAATGTGCCAGTAATAAGAGCCCCCCCTCATGTGCCAGTAATAAGAGCCCCCCTCATGTGCCAGTAACAAGAGCCCCGTTCATGTGCCAGTAAAACTTTAAAGTATTGTACATATAAAAAATATATATATACTTACCTCCATGTCAGCGATGCGATGCAGGCCTCTTCCGGCCTGTGTCCCGCGCTGTACGGCTCAGGCGGCGCGATGACGCCATTGCCTTTCCCGCCGCAGCAGAGCCATCTGTATCTCTGTCCTGAGGACGGCGATACAGATGACTATGGAGATGAGCGCTTCCACAATGGAAGCGCTCATCTCCCTGTGCCCTGCCGCCGCCGCCATCAGAGTCACTTACTGGTGTCACCCGGTAGGGCCCGCACCCACCGCACCCCCCTCGCAACGCCACTGAGGACAATAAATAGAAAGGGTTGCAAATGGAAATAGAGACCTAAGTATAAAAAAAATCAATAAACAAAATTTCAGCAGATTGATATTTTTGTTGCATATAATAGAAGAAATAGAACAATTGATAAACAATGAATAAGGGCATTTGCTTTTCATACAATTACCTTAAATAACTTTTTGTATTGCTTCCCATTCTACAACACTGGGAGCTGTAATGATAAGTCCAGGGCATTTACAACGGGGACAGTGCTAGACTGTGATAATCCAAAACCTATCCAGCATTAAACACGGGATGAGACACAAATGCCTTCCACACTCTGTATGCAAACTGAATCATGGGCTAAAGATTTTTTCCAGCCATGTAAATGGAGTAATTATGTGGCTCAGGACGTCTGGGCGGCTCGTCGTAATGAAATACAATGGTAGTGACTATAATGCCTCCATTGAGGCTCATCGGCCCCGGTATGCACGTGGCTGTCTCTGGGGGGTTTAGCTGCTGGTAGTTTATAATAATTCTGTCCTGGATGTAATCCATAGTGGTAGACTTCAGGGTGACTGTGAGAAGAATTACTCTTAGTGACACTGCACAAAATTGTTGAATGCATACTTTGCCCACTTATGTACGGCCCCAACTTAAGGTATTTGTAGTACAAGTAGGGTATATGACCTCCCTTTACCCAGAAACATGAATACAGATCCAGATAAGGCCTGCTAAATACAAGACCCCCTAAACACAGACTTCCAAGACTCGAACCCCTAAATCCAGACTTTAGATGAGACTCACTAAAATAATGACAATCCTATAAATACAGACCCTAGACCAGAACCTCTAAATCCAGAACTCAGACAAGATCCCCTAAATACAAGATTCTATAAATACAGACCTTAGACCAGAACCTCTTAATCCAGAACCCAGACCCCCTAAATACAAGATCCTATAAGTACAGACCCTAGACCAGAACCTCTAAATCCAGAACCCAGACAAGATCCCCTAAATACAAGATTCTATAAATACAGACCTTAGACCAGAACCTCTTAATCCAGAACCCAGACCCCCTAAATACAAGATCCTATAAGTACAGACCCTAGACCAGAACCTCTAAATCCAGAACCCAGACAAGATCCCCTAAATACAAGATTCTATAAATACAGACCTTAGACCAGAACCTCTTAATCCAGAACCCAGACCCCCTAAATACAAGATCCTATAAGTACAGACCCTAGACCAGAACCTCTAAATCCAGAACCCAGACCAGACCCCCTAAATACAAGATTCTATAAATACAGACCTTAGACCAGAACCCAGACAAGATCCCCTAAATACAAGATTCTATAAATACAGACCCTAGACCAGAACCCAATCCTGAACCCAGACCCCCTAAATACAAGATCTTATAAATACAGACCTTAGACCAGAACCTCTTAATCCAGAATCCAGACCAGACCTGCTAAATACAAGATCCTATAAATACAGACCCTAGACCAGAACCCAATCCTGAACCCAGACCCCCTAAATACAAGATCCTATAAATACAGACCTTAGGGTAATTTCTCACTAGCGGCAGGACGGATCCGACAGGCTGTTCACCCTGCCGGATCCGTCCTGCCGCTATTTCGCCGTGCCGCCGGACCGCCACTCCATCCCCATTGACTATAATGAAGACGGGACGGAGCTCCGGCGCAGCACGGCAGTGCACAGCAAAAGGCCGCCTGACTAAAAGTACTGCATGTCCGACTTTTTAGTCCGGTGGCCTCTCATTGCGAACTACCGTGCTACGTCGGAGCTCTGCCCCCGTCCCCATTATAGTCAATGGGAACGAAGCAGCAGTCCGGCGGCACGGCGAAATAGAGGCAGGACAGATCCGACAGGGTGAACAGCCTGTCGGATCCGTCCTGCCGCTAGTGTGAAAGTACCCTTAGACCAGAACCTCTTAATCCAGAACCCAGACCAGACCCGCAAAATAAAAGATCCTTTAAATACAGACCCTAGACCAGAACCTCTAAATCCAGAACCCAGACAAGATCCCCTAAATACAAGATCCTATAAATACAGAACTTAGACCAGAACTTCTTAATCCAGAACCCAGACTAGAGCCGCTAAATACAAGATCCTATAAATACAGACCCTAGACCAGACCCCCTACATACAAGATGCTATAAATACAGACCCTAGACCAGAACCTCTAAATCCAGAACCCAGACCAGACCCCCTAAATACAAGATCCTATAACTACAGACCCTAGACCAGAACCTCTTAATCCAGAACCCAGACCATACCCGCGAAATACAAGATCCTATAAATACAGACCCTAGACCAGAACCCAATCCTGAACCCAGACCCCCTACATACAAGATGCTATAAATACAGACCCTAGAACAGAACCTCTAAATCCAGAACCCAGACAAGATCCCCTAAATACAAGATCCTATAAATACAGACCCTAGACCAGAACCTCTAAATCCAGAACCCAGACAAGATCCCCTAAATACAAGATCCTATAAATACAGACCCTAGACCAGAACCTCTAAATCCAGAACCCAGACCAGACCCTCTAAATACAAGATTCTTAAATAAAGACCTTACCCTAGATCAGAACCCCTAAATTCAGACCCCAGACCCATTAAAATAATGACACCAAACCAGACCCCTAAATACAAGATCCTCTAAATTCAGACCCTTGACCTGTTAGCAAGTTTGATGCAATGCAAATCCTCACTCCATGCGCTGGATTCTAGCAGCAGTGTAAAGCAAGCAGGTGCATTTTCCTAGACTACCTTGGGCTCCCAAAACACAATGCAGCCAAGCTGGAGTCATCTATCATGGTGGAGTCTTTCAGGTTTTCAATGACCCTGAATGACATGTGAACCTTATGCCGTTGCATTTGCCCTTGTTCCTTTTGTTCGGCCGGTCTATTCACACGTCTGATGTTTTGCATGTTGGTCCATGTAAGTTTTACATCCCAATGAATACAACTTCAAGGTACCTCCAGCGGTCAATGCAAGTCTATGGATGGAACGTCAATGTGACCTAGTCTGCATATGTAGTCTTGACGGGGACCACACGGTACTGAAGTCGAATTGTAGTATTTTCTATATTTATAGTTTTCAGGGGCGTAGTTATAGGGGCCAGTACCTGAGTGTGGGGGGGAAGGGGACAGATGAAGGTCCTAAGGGACACCAGCATTATAAATGGCACATGGTAGGTGGGGTCCTGATGCAGATTTTGCACTGGGGCCCAGGAGCTTTGTTACACCACTTAGATAGCAGGGTTGAGTTTGTCATTACAGTCTTTGAGGCTTATTATTTAAGAATTTTCCTACAGTCTTATGATATCGGTTGATACTCGGCTCTGCTACCTATCTATAAGGAAGCCTTTACTACGCTCGTTCCGTTAGTGAGTCTGGGCATGTAATCACACAGCTAGATGCAGGGATGATGGACATGTTTCGCGTGGTCTAGAAGCCCCCCGCTTTGTCCGCCTTGAGTAATGGGGGCCGCTCTGTTTACACAACACGCCGACCTGCACTACATCCGTCTCATGAAAGATCCTCAAGAATTCGCTTCCTTGAGCTTAGTTCAGCTGTAAATAAGCCGAATAGTTTTCTGAAAGTATGCAGGGCTGTGATACCTGCTTCCAGGAAAATAGGTGACCCCAAATATAACCGCCATTATGGCCGCCATAGCTCTGCTCTCCCTGACTCCTGAGGGACATGTCATCCTAGGTCCTACATGTCTGAAACAGAGAAGAGACCTCCTGGACTCTCAGAAGAGCAGCCAAGCCTCCATTAGAAACGCTCAGCTCTCTCAATTCCTGTGTCCTCTTCACTCCACTGATGGATGGAACATCTAATGGGACAACTGTTAATGATTTTCATAAAATTATATAACATTTCCGCAGAATTACAAGAAGTTCCATCGCTTTGATGAAATTGCAACCTCCTGCTTGGAACGCAGATGACAGGAGGTTGGGGGGGGGACTGAAAGGAAGGATCTGGGTGACTGAATGGAGGTGACTGAGGGGAAATGTATCAGTCTGGAGTCCGGGCTGTTTAGCTCACAGAGCATTGTCTAGACTGGATGCAACTGTGCTTGTTTGTTACAATGTATCAGTCTGGAGTCCGAGCTGTTTAGCTCACAGAGCATTGTCTAGACTGGATGCAACTGTGCTAGTTTGTTACAATGTATCAGTCTGGAGTCCGGGCTGTTTAGCTCACAGAGCATTGTCTAGACTGGATACAACTGTGCTAGTTTGTTACAATGTATCAGTCTGGAGTCCGGGCTGTTTAGTTCACAGAACATTGTCTAGACTGGATACAACTGTGCTAGTTTGTTACAATGTATCAGTCTGGAGTCCGGGCTGTTTAGTTCACAGAACATTGTCTAGACTGGATACAACTGTGCTAGTTTGTTACAATGTATCAGTCTGGAGTCCGGGCTGTTTAGCTCACAGAGCATTGTCTAGACTGGATACAACTCTGCTAGTTTGTTACAATGTATCAGTCTGGAGTCCGGGCTGTTTAGCTCACAGAGCATTGTCTAGACTGGATACAACTCTGCTAGTTTGTTACAATGTATCAGTCTGGAGTCCGGGCTGTTTAGCTCACAGAGCATTGTCTACATTGGATACAACTGTGCTAGTTTGTTACAATGTATCAGTCTGGAGTCCGGGCTGTTTAGCTCACAGAGCATTGTCTACATTGGATACAACTGTGCTAGTTTGTTACAATGTATCAGTCTGGAGTCCGGGCTGTTTAGCTCACAGAGCATTGTCTAGACTGGATACAACTGTGCTAGTTTGTTACAATGTATCAGTCTGGAGTCCGGGCTGTTTAGTTCACAGAACATTGTCTAGACTGGATACAACTGAGCTAGTTTGTTACAATGTATCAGTCTGGAGACAGGGCTGTTTAGCTCACAGAGCATTGTCTAGACTGGATACAACTGTGCTAGTTTGTTACAATGTATCAGTCTGGAGTCCGGGCTGTTTAGTTCACAGAACATTGTCTAGACTGGATACAACTGTCTCCACTTCTTAGCTGAGAGCAGGACCGGCTATGGACAGGATTACTGCCACTGAATGGAAACTATTGTTCCCATTCCCTGACAGCAAACAAAAGGGTGAAGAACTGAAATGAAAATTCTGTTAGGAAGTTGTAGAACTTATCATTTATACAGAAACGAGTTGAGAATCGGGATAGTCGCCCTGTATTACTCCTGGTCGTTTCCCACTCCTTCCTGCATCACCTCTAAGTGCGTGAAGTTTACAAGATGCTTAGCATCCCAGTCTCTGTGTTTGGATGAGAGAGTTAGAAGACTCAAACAATACGTGACCCTTGTACCCCGCCTCATATGTCTCCATCTCAGCCGTCACCTCCATCGTCTTTGGAGAACATTTTTTATACAGTGTGTGTTCTCTGTTAGTCGGGGGGGGGCAATGACACACATTGGAAGCCAAAATATCGCTGTCTGCATCACAACTAACGTAAATAAATAGGGTGGCATTGCCACCCGACTGCAGCAAGAAATCCAAACCTGCCAAAGTCCGCAGTGTAAAGCATTGCCACAAATCAAAGTGCTGCAATGTGCAAGTTGTAAAACATCCAGCAGCTTCGGGGTCGTGCAACTTGCAGGCCACACTATACAGCGATCTTTGGCTGTGTAACATGCGTCATCACCATGTAGCACTAGTGCAGAAAGCTGGGAGGAGGGGAGTGGTAGTTGTGGTGCTGGTAGGAGTGATAGTGGTTCATGGTGGCTTCCTCACTCCAATGCTACCTGGGGCTTTGCAGTCAGTGGAGGGTGCACCCTTTCTTCCCTCGGTACACACCCTGCTTGCTGTTAGGTGCGGTGCCCTTGGTCATGTACGTCTTTAATGTCCACTTGGGCATATGATCATGATCAGGAGTGCGCCTGTCACTGACGGATTGGAGAAAGCTCGGATCCCAGCCATTTAACCCCCAACCAGAAAGCAGACTAGTGCAGGAATTGAGAAGCCATAAGAATCACTTATTTCATTATTTTGCCTCTGTTTTAGAAAAAAATGTTAATTGGGGGCCTGTATGTCTGATTTTAGTAAGTACTTGCATTCCCCATGAACAATTCTGGAATGTATTTTTATATAACTCTATAAGTCATTCCTCTATTATTCTTGCTAGACGTTTATAAATGAATTACTAGCAGTTTGCAGTAAAGGTCCTGCTGGTTATTACCAGTTGTGGGTGTGTCCCTGCACAGCCCGGCAGCACTGATTCCATAGTGTCAGACTGTGCAGGTACACACCCCCATCTGGTAGCACCCAGCTGGACCTTAATTCATAAACTTCTGGTAGGAACAATAGAGGAACAGCACAACATAGACTCATAAGAACAGATGATCCAGAATTGTTATTACATCGGGAATGAAAGTCGTTTCTATAACAGACATGTCAGGAGAGGGGACAGAGTTCTTTAAATGAGTTGGAAGCCTTGGGCCCTCAAGTATATTAGTTACGATCTTTTTTCTTCTCAGAAATACTTTTTCTATCCTCGAGCTCCATGATTTCTTGCACAATCATCAATTGCTTCATGCAGTGTAGCCTGAAACAAGCCTGTGCATCTCGGAGAGGTAGTCTCCTGAACGGCAGATACATAGCTATATACTGTACAAGGGGGATATTTGCTCATTCATACGTCTCCAGCTTACACATTACTGCAAAATGGGAATGTTTTTTTTTTTTTTTAGCAGAGGTGGGGCTTATGCAAATACACTGAAATGGGATTGCTTGTTGGCATTCCTTTACTGAGCAGGGGTGGGGCTTATGCAAATATGCTCAAATAGGATAATTTATTGGGCATTCCTTTGCTGAGCAGGGGTGGAACTTAGGCAAACATGCCCGAAAAGAATTTCTAGAGTCATTTGTGGGTGTTTCTTTGCTGAACAGGACCGGAGCTGCTAAATGGGATCTTTTGTGGGCCTTTCCTTTACTAAGCAGGGGTGAGGCTTATGCAAATTTGCTGAAGTGGGATTGTTTATGGGCACTCCATTGCTGTGTGAGGGTGGGGGCTATGTAAATATGCTCAAATAGGATAATTTTGGGCACTCCATTGCTGATGCTGAGCAGGGGTGAAACATGTGCATATGTGCCCAAATGGGCATTCCTACGATAATTTTTTGGTGTTTTTTTGCTGAACAGGGTTGGGGCTTATGCAAGTATGCTCAAATGGGATTATTTGTAGACATTCCTTTGCTAAGCAGGGGCAGGACTTATGCAAATATGTTTAATCAAGATCATTTTGGGTATTCCTTTGCTGCGCAGGGGTGAGGCTTATGCAAATATTCTCAAATGGGATTGTTTCTGGGCATTCCTTTGCTGAGCAGGGGCGGGACTTATGCAAATATGTTTAATCAAGATAATTTGGGGTATTGGCCACATTGGCATTCTTAGGATCATTTGTGGAATTGTGGGGGTTTCTTTGCTGAACAGGTGTGGGGCTGCTTAAACAAATATGCTCAAATGGGATCGATTTTTGGGGACGTTCCTTTGCTTAAAAAGGGTAAGGCTTAAATATCCCACCAATACGTTTTCAGGAAACAAAAAAAATGCAAAGTCCATTGCAAGGCTGTGCAGAATACTCTCAAGCTGCTATGCTATCCCGATCTATCATACATAGCACTCCTATCATCATAGCATCCACCATGGAGCTTCCTCTATACTCCAGTGTCTCCAGATTTATTAATGTGGAAAATTTCTGCTACCAAATACCAGACATTCCACCTATTACATCTTTGGGTGCAGGTAACAGACCCGCCGCGTGCGTGTGTTTACAGCAGATGATGGAGCCCCTATACCGGGTAAATAGCTGCAGGGAAGATTAAAGGATGGCGAATAATACTTTCCACGTCCTTTCAAACAACTTGACAGTTCTGAAAAACCTCTCCAGGAATGGTATAAACAGATGCCAACGTCAACTGATGGGGCCTGACCTTCAATATGTCCACACCTGACTGATAACTTGGAATAAGGTTGAGTTTGTGCCCAAGTCGAAGTAATGCCGGACGACCAAGTGGAGCCTTTGTCGGTCCCAGTGCAAGTTTTTATGGAGTTTTCTCCTTTCAGAATGTAACTGCGTTTGCTTTAATCTTTGGCTTTTACTAATTCTGCGGGCTGTTACTAGACTGGAAGCAGCTGGAGAGAGGGAGGATGCTGCTGACGTAAGGGCTAAACACAGCAAAAAGGAGCAAAAGTTCCCTCTCTAAATATCTAAGACAGCAGGGGTCAGCAACCTCCGGCACTCCAGCTCTTGTGAAACTACAACTCCCAGCATGTATCTCTCACTTCTACGGGGATTCCAAAAACAGCTGAGCAAGTGTGCATGTTGGATGTTGTAGTTTCACAACAGCTGGAGTGCCGGAGGCTGCTGACCCCTGTAATAAGATATTGGATCATAGGATATTTCTAGATTGAAAAATAATAGTACAGCCGTGGCGTGACCCGTTATTATTACCATATACTGGGCCGGTAAATAAGGAACTGGACTGATCAGGTGCAGTCAGAGAATAAAGAGTTAAATCCGACATTCCCTGTCTACTACATTTGGCCCAAAACAGGAATGAAGGCTCCTTCCAGCTAAGATGCACCTCTGCACCACATTGCACCACAAGGGCAGATTCCTCCTGACAGCCACAATATCCATTATGCCAGCCACAATGCCCTCATGACAACTATAAAGATCTCACTGTCCCCTATTCCAGCCACAATGCCCTCATGACAGCCATAATGATGTCACTGGCCCCTGTGCCAGTCACAATGCCCCCATGACAGCCATAATGAAGTCACTGTCCAATATGCCAGCCACAATGCCCCCATGACAGCCATAATGATGTCCCTGTCCAATATGCCAGTCACAATGCCCTCATGATAGCTATAATGACGTCACTGTTCCCTATGCCAGTCACAGTGCCCTCGTGAGAGGCATAATGTCACTGTCCAATATGCCAGCCACAATGCCCTCATGACAGCCATAATGTCACTGTCCAATATGCCAGGCACAATGCCCTCATGACAGCCACAGTTCATCACTGTCCCCATGCCAGCTACAATGCCCTCATGACAACGATAATGCTGTCACTGTCCCCCATGCCAGCCACACTTCCATTCAGCCAGCCAGGAACCCAGCTAATGGAACAGGAAAGACCTCTCTGCAGAAGGTCTAGTCCATTCCCCAGTTCAATGGAAATTATCAAACTTTCTGGGGCTGGAAGTTCATAAGGAATTATGAATTGCCCGGCCATCACAGGCACAAACCGGATACGTATTTGTGTCCCTGTGGCCACGATGAACAGGCCCGTGGTCATGGTTTGGTTGTGGGATGCCAGGGAAGGGAGATATACATATCTCCCCACAGAATACCATATCTCGTGAGCTCAACGTAGTTGACATCTGACGTCAAGCGGGCACGAGGGGTGGTATTCGTCATATCTCCTACTTCAGTCACGCTGTCCCATATGCCAGCCACAATGCCCTCATGACACTGCCCCCTATGTCAATGCCCTCATGATGACCACAATGTCCCATACACTGTCCTGTATGCCAGCCACAAAACCCTTATGCCAATCACAATGCCCCCATGACAGCTGCAGTGCCATCACTGCCTCCGATGCCAGCCACAATGCCCTCATGATGGCCACAATGTCCTTTATTCCAGCCACATTGCTCTCTATGCCAGCCACCATACGATTATGTCAGCCATGATGCTCCCAAGACTGCCATTACTGCCATTACTGCCTGACAAACCCAATGCCCCTTTGCCAGCCACAATGTCCCCAATGCTCTTTATGGTACTCACAATCTCATCCGTTTCAGCCACGATATCCTCATGACAGCCACAATGCCCCCTATGCCAGCCATTATGTCCTCCATCCTGGGGTAAAGCTTCATTTTTCTCTGGCCCAGTACCTAGATACCCTGAAGAAGGTACAGCGGCTGCTAGAGCTTCCTCAGGCGCCCGGCGCCTGGGGCACATGTCCTGCAATCCTAGTCCAAGGGTCATCAGCTTGTATATTACAAAGCCTATCCCCATTCTCCAAGACATTGCCCAGATTTACTATGAGATGGACAGGAAGTCTTACATGCACCAGGATGTACTCAGCGGCTCAGGCTGATAAATCTGGCGCATGTTTATGCCAACTTTACTTGTCTTGCTTTCTTTCAGACAGAATTTTTGATGCAATAATTTGTATTTTAGGCCACGGATCCCAGTGCCCCAATGTGTCAGAAGTCTAGATAAAGTCAAGGTGCGGAGTCCATGGCGATTCAGGGCCAATGTCCCCTCTTTACTAACACAAGTCTGTTCAGCATGGAGAGGCAGTCTCTTAGGCTACTTTCACACTGGCAGCAGCAGGATCCGGCAGGCTGTTCTGGCGGGGGAACAGCCTGCCGGATCCGTGCTAAGGCTAGCCCACTGTGCCGCCGAAAATCCTCTCTGGCCCCATTCACTATAATGGGGGTGGGACGGAGGTAGTACCGTAGCACGGCAAACATGCCGAGAGGCGGCCGGACAAAAACTACAGCACACTGTGTTTTTTGTCCGCAGTGAATGGGGCCGGAGTGGACTTCCGGCAGCACAGTGGGCTAACGTTAGCACAGATCTGGCAGGCTGTCACCCCGCCGGAAGAGCCTGCCAGAAAGGGCTGCCGCAAGTGTGAAAGTAGCCTTATGCAGCAAACTTCTGTGAAACACATGAAGATACGCCGGTGTAAACCGATCATAAACAGCCTTGAAAGGGAGTCTGTCACCAAAATGTCCCCTTCTGCGCTGCTTACCTCCTCCCTAACCCCTCGTCTGGCCCGCCCTGTAATCCCTGCGACATGCTGTTGAGTGGCAGAGATCCCTTTAATAAATCCCATATTACAGTGAAATGGAGAATTCCTTGAAGAACATTACCCCCAAAATAAAGAAAAATGTAATAAATAGAAGCCCCTCATCAAGTTATTGTCCCCGACTTCAGAGAGCCATAACTTTTTTTATTTTTTTCTATCAACGGAGCCTTGTGGGGGCTTGTGTTTTGCAGGAAGGGTTGTATTTTTTAATGGCACCATGTTGGATGCATATCATTTATTGAAATACAGTTGGGGCGGGGACTTGTTTCTTGCAGGATGAATTGACATTTGCGTTGGCGTCATGAAGATACGCCGCTGTAAACCGATCATAAACAGTCTTGAAAGGGAGTCTGTCAACAAAATGTCATCTTCTGCGCTGCTCACCTCCTCCCTAACCCCTCGTCTGGCCCGCCCTGTAATCCCTGCGACATGCTGTTGAGTGGCAGAGATCCCTTTAATAAATCCCATATTACAGCGAAAGCGCAATGAGGTCATTAGTAAAATCCAATTTTCATCTGGAAGTTCAATGTTTGCAAATGGACTCAAGCTGGTTCTAAGCACCGTCCTAGGTAAATCTTCACAAAGACCAGAAAACTCTACAATAAACACATCTTCCCATTCATTTACTTTCATGCGATTCTAATTAAGAGCTGGAGACAATAGATGCATTGCATCATGATATATAATGTCCTTTACTCATCTGGTACTCAGGCCACTAATACTGCACATCGTGACATTGTTCTGTTTTGTAAGTTGTTTTTATGTAAATAATGTTCTTTAAAGGGATTCTGTCACCAGGATTTACCCTACAGAGATATTCATATGTGCCCATCAGTCTCCTTGTTTTGTATTAAATGATCCCACTCTTACTGCTCTGTGTGTCTTTTATTCGTCAAAAAAGCGATTTTATTGCTATGTAAATTACCTTGATAAGGAGCCCAAGGGGTTGTCCCACGATCCGTTGGAGCCCGGCCGCGCCCATCGTTCTGGAGCCCAGCACCACCTACCAGTTAATTTATTTAACAAACTAGCAGAGTTGTATTCAGTCTAAACAATGCTCTGTGAGCTAAACAGCCCGGACTCCAGACTGATACATTGTAACAAACTAGCAGAGTTGTATCCAGTCTAGACAATGCTCTGTGAGCTAAACAGCCTGGACTCCAGACTGATACATTGTAACAAACTAGCAGAGTTGTATCCAGTCTAGACAATGCTCTGTGAGCTAAACAGCCTGGACTCCAGACTGATACATTGTAACAAACTAGCACAGTTGTATCCAGTGTAAACAATGCTCTGTGAGCTAAACAGCCCGGACTCCAGACTGATAGATTGTAACAAACTAGCACAGTTGTATCCAGTCTAGACAATGCTCTGTGAGCTAAACAGCCCGGACTCCAGACTGATACATTGTAACAAACTAGTACAGTTGTATGCAATCTAGACAATGCTCTGTGAGCTAAACAGCCTGGACTCCAGACTGATACATTGTAACAAACTAGCACAGTTGTATCCAGTCTAGACAATGCTCTGTGAGCTAAACAGCCCGGACTCCAGACTGATACATTGTAACAAACTAGTACAGTTGTATCCAGTCTAGACAATGCTCTGTGAGCTAAACAGCCCGGACTCCAGACTGATACATTGTAACAAACTAGTACAGTTGTATGCAATCTAGACAATGCTCTGTGAGCTAAACAGCTTGGGTAGAGGTTGGAGCTTAAAATATCCTCCCCATTGGGTTTCAAATTTGGGATCAAACAGGGGGTTAGGGGAGCCCCTTTCTCCCACAAGCATGTATGCATCGCATTGGATGAGGTGGCACAGAATGGCAGCACAGGTAATGCGCCCCTGCTACACAAGGGCTAATGGCATTCCATGATCTTCTTCTTAATGGCTCATGACGAGACAATTACACCCATCATTACATCTGGATACATCACAATGAATGAGAGCATAAGGGCATCCAGGCAGGCGCTGATGGAGGACCTGACGGCCCTTGTGTTTGTGTACAAGATGTTAGACATTATACCAGGAGCCATTGTACAAGGACTCTTTGATCTTGACCTGCAGAAGTATCAGTACCGGGGCATAGACCAGACGTGACATCATCTTGTGGAAAATATTTAAACAAAATGGAGAATTCCTTGAAGAACATTACCCCCAAAATAAAGAAAAATGTAATAAATCAAGTTATTCTCCCCGACTTCAGAGAGCCATAACTTTTTTAATTTTTCTATCAACGGAGCCTTGTGGGGGCTTGTGTTTTGCAGAAAGGGTTGTATTTTTTAATGGCACCATGTTGGGGTGCATATCATTTATTGGGTTCTCAGTATTCTTTTTTTTTTTTTTTTTTAGGGACAATCGGATAAAAGGGCAATTCTGCAATTTTTTATTTTTTTCCCTATGGTGTTCGCTATGTTAACTTTTTTCTGTGATTACAGCGATGCCAAATTTTTTGTTTCATTACATTTACACGATAAAACCCTTTAAAAAAAAAGATAGTTTTTTGTGTTTGTTTTTATTTTTCTGCCAGTTGTGCGGGGGACTTGTTTCTTGCAGGATGAGTTGACATTTGTGTTAGTGTCATTTTTGGGCGCATTCAACTTTCAGAAAGAAGGATGAACATAAAACAGCAAATCTGGCATTATTTTTATTTATTTATTATTTGTATTTATTTATTTTACAGCATTTATCTTGTGGGTTAAATAACTCCTTCCTTTTTTTCCACTATTTGCACTTTTTTTATTTTTTTTCTACATAATAAAAAATATATATATATATATTTTTTTTTTCTTTTGTAACTATTTTTTCTACATAATAAAATATTTATATATATATATTTTTGTAACTATTTTTTGCTATTATTTTTTTTAATCCCTCTAGGGCAGGCATCCTCAAACTGCGGCCCTCCAGCTGTTGTAAAACTACAACTCCCACAATGCCCTGCTGTAGGCTGATACCTGTAGGGTGTTCGGGCATGCTGGGAGTTGTAGTTTTGCAACAGCTGGAGGGCCGCAGTTTGAGGATGCCTGCTCTAGGGGACTTGACTGTGTATAAGCTGTACATAAAAAATAAAATAAAAATTCTATAATCACTGTGTAATGCTTTATTTCTCCTGTGGGGGGCGCTGCAGTTAAAATTGAACATTTGCTGCTAGGCTTCACCATGGATTAAGCTGATCACTGTGGATCCTAGCATGCATCGGGGAACCCTTTTAGATTGTCGAAATAGGGGAACCCCTTTAACGTTAAAGGGATTGTCCAGAATTAGGAAAATAAGGATGTGCTTTTTTCCAGAAACTGTTTCCATCAGCCCCATAGACAATATTTTACCACCGTTCCATTCACCTTCTTCTAGTAGGGGGCACAACGAATGATCGGACCCCATCAATCAATCACCAGTGTATAGATAAGGAATGGTTTTATCCGGAATACCCCTTTAAGGACCTCTTTGAGATATAATGTACTCGGTAGCTATATATTAGATGACAGTGCAACGAATGATCTGCGGATACGTTGTACACGCAGTGACGTTATAAAAGGCATCCTCATGAAGCTCAGATCTAGTTTTCTAAGCAGATGGGACTCGTGTATTTTGGCCGCGGGGTATAAAGAAGAACTCGAGGAATGCCTGCGCCGCCGCCGCCGTGAACGAGCTCAGATACTCGCCGCTTTCTTCTCTCATCGAGTTTCACTCCCATTCAGAGATCACAGGAGCTGCAGTGGCCTCTTTTGCTCTTTTCATGCAGAAATGTATAGAAAGACACTTTCTTTACAAGACAGAGATGAAGCCGATCGTCTTACGAAACTCTTTGTGTCCACTGTACAAATGGTGCCACACTTAAAGGGACGGCCACAATGTAAAACCTCTTGTTTTTGTCCGACAGCTGAATAGGAAAAATGTCTTTTTTTTTCCTGACATTGGATGAACTCTGGGGGAGCTGCTTATATTAACTTTTGCCCTAGCTGCCCCCTAAGTGAGCAGGGGAGATGCAGAAACCCCCCATGACCACTCTCCACGTACCATCATCAGCAGGACACAGGGGACACAAACCCCTTTCTTTTATAATATTCTTTTGTGCCTTCCATCGACAGACTTGTTTAATACCACCCCTTAAAGGGATTGAGTCATCTCAGACAATGGGGGCCATATCGCTAGGATATGCTCCCATTGTCTGATAGGTGCGGGTCCCACCTCTGGGACCCGCACCTATCTTGTAAACGGAGCCTTTTCGAAGTCACAGAGGGCCGACGGAAATAGCCGAGCCAGCGCCCTGGAGGCTACTGAGCTGCCAAACGTTCACGTCGCGCTATTCTCCGTATAAGAATCTGTTCCAGGAGGAAGAACCAGAGAATATTCAGTGTTCCAAAGGCAGAGGAATGCTTAGTAATAGGAGGGCCGCTGTGAAGGCTGCGCCGACCTTCTCCCTGATGGTGATTGAATGTGGCCTCAGGAAAACAATGACGGGGCCAAGAGACCAAGGACACTTATCTATAGAGCGGAGGATTATGAAGATGGAGTGAGCGTTCCCCAAGTACATTGTATATTGTACGTTTCTAGAGCGGCATGATGAAGGTCAATGACTTCTATAAACATCCAGAATTTCCTTTTTATAGATGTCTAAATGTCCCCTGGATGTAATTTTTATGACAAACCAAACCATTCCCGTAGACTGCCAAAAACTTCTAGTCCATTTACTTTACCACGATTAAAGGGGCTGCCATGTTGCACCGAGCAGCTGCAGAAGTTCAAAAAGCAGTTAACTCCTATGGAAGAGTTGTGGGCATGCTCTGTGACCTCTGTAGGGAGGGGGAGGAGCTGAACTGTCTGATCCTGTATAACAGAGATGTTACTTTTATATCGGCGGCCTTGTGTGCTGATGCTCCGCTATCCCAGGCTCCACTCACGCCTCAGCGTCTTGGACCCACCGGTCTTCCATAGCTTACTTGCAGGGGCCTGACCACTGGAATTGTCTGTGCTTTCTTCTCCAGCAGGTCATGGCCTGCTTTTGCCGGCTAGACCTCTTCCCTTTACTCATAGGGTACATGGCTCTGTCCTCTGTTTTTTAAAGGGCCAGTGTGCACGTCTTAATCTTATCCAGCTAATGGCGCTGTATTCATTTGTCTGCATGTGGACTGACTCCTTCCCGATCCCTGGATTCTTACCCTCTGCTGCCTGACCTGACCTGTGTCTGACCTCCGTACTCACCTTTCCCTGCCTGCCCTGACAATGGGCTGCCTTTTTTGATTGATCATACCTGACCTCAGCCTGTCCCAGGCTACGGATTTGCCTGATCCCTCTGTGCCCACGCACCAGAGTCTTTGATCCCCATTGGGTCAGCTGTCAACCACAGAGAGACTACCCCAGAATGTAGCGGCCTGGTGGTTCCTCTGCGGATAAGTTGAGACCCTGTACAGAAGTTAAAGAATGGAAACCAGGGGACTCCCTGGATAATGCCCTTAGGGTTAGACTTAAACCAAATCTGTTGGTTCACACAGTCAACACCCACTGCCATATCAGTAACCTTTCTTTGTGACTGTACTGAGACCTACAGCATCACTAAAAGGTGTGCAGGGGTATAATGGAGCAATTTTACTCAAATTAATTTGAGAAAAATGCTACTTATACAATTCCTTAAAGTGATGGTCTACTCATGATGACCATTCTTTAAAGCTAATTGCCGTGGGTCTGGTTTCTGTATGTCAGGTCTGGCATTACACCGGGAAAATGTAGCATTACATGGCGACCACTCAAATGAATGGCCGTTCATATAATGCACCAGTTCCACAGAGGTTCTGTATTGTTGCCCACAGAGGGGGTATTAAGCAAAGGACCCCCCATATAACACTAATGTGCCTCCTGGTATCAATTACAGAACGGCTTGGTCACCTCCTAGCCGGGTGGCATCCTTCATCGCACCAAGAGAATTTTATCCTTCACAGAAACTTCCCACGACGGAATCAAAAATGTCAGCCTAAATGATCTCCTTGGTCTGGAAATGATTATGGAGACACGGCGGCTTTGAACTCCGTCCATGTCATGGACTACACCGGGAAGCAATTCCTCCATTATTTATTGCCTTGTGATGGATCTATGAAGCTTTTCAGGCCGACTCATTACAGACACTCGATGATATTCTCATGACGTGGTGTCAGCCAAGATACGAGAAGATACCGCCACCCGTTATATAATTGCCCTGATGTCATGAGTCCTTCCCTTCCGCGGTCACGTCATAGATAAACTCTCGGAATACTGAAGAATCCGTCTCTGTCACATTCAATAAGGAATTGATACATTGTAGCATAAGTGATGCCATATGTAACCCTCCGGCCCAGCTGGGCGCATTATCACTTCCACATACTGTAACAATCCCACCCTGGATTCAGCTTTGATCAATTCGCCCGCATTGTTTGAATATAATTTCTAGATAATTAGTAAATTGGATGTACAGATCGATGTGAGGTTTAGAGCGGATTTACTGCTGATCTTGGCAAATTGGGGATAGTGCAGTGAGATAGCGGTGTACTCTTTGAAGTTACAGGGACACCTGATAAGATAAAGACTGGTCTGATATTTTAAAGGAGACCTTCATTATTTCGGATTATAAGGACTGGATTACGGCATTTATCTACACAGCATTTGTCATCATTGACAAACACAGGGAAGGGCCCACAGAATGGGGCCCACAGAAAGTATAATATTCTCTCTTGTTATGTGAGGTCCTACCTTTGATATTGCACTCCTTCATGACGCCATAATGTGCAATTATCTACAGGATACTGGTGGGATAAGTAAGCGTGTACTGTATAGTGTGAATGTAATGCATATGCTTCATGTATGCAAACTGTTGCTATAAAGAGTTGTCCCATGGAAAATATTCTCCATATTTCACTCCAGCACCTGGATCTGAATACTTTTGTAATTGCATGTAATTAAAAATTTTGCATAACCATTGAGCTATTCAATAAAATCTATAAATATAGCGCCACCTGCTGTTTGTCCTTTTCTTTATTTTTCTGCCCACCTTGCTGAGGTGGATGCACATGCTCAGTTGCATCCTTCAACTGCCACCAGTTGTATCTACTGTTAGAAGCTGTGACAGATACAGAGAGAGAGAGCAGCAGCAGAAGGGACACATCCCCTGAGCTGTGATAGGGAGAGAGCTGCAGCAGAATGGATACACACGCTGAGCTGTGATGGGGAAAGAGCTGCTGCAGAAAGGACACACATGCTAAGCTGTGAGAGGGAGAGGGCTGCAGCAGAAAGTGCACACCTCCTGAGTTGTGATAAGGAGAGAGCTGCAGCACAAAGGACACACCTGCTGAGCTGTGATAAGGAAAGAGCTGCTGCAGAAAGGACGCACATGCCGAGCTGTGATAGGGAGAGAGCTGCTGCAGAATGGGCACACATGCTGAGCTCTGATAGGGAGAGAGCTGCAGCAGAAAGGACACACATGCTGAGCTGTGATAGGGAGAGAGCTGCTGCAGAAAGGACACACATGCTGAGCTGTGATAGGGAGAGAGCTGCAGCAGAAAGGACACACATGCTGAGCTGTGATAGGGAGAGAGCCGTAGCAGAAACAGCGCACATGCCGAGCTGTGATAGGGGGAGAGCTGATGCAGAAAGAACACACATGCCGAGCTGTGATAGGGAGAGAGCTGCAGCAGAAAGGACACACATGCTGAGCTGTGATAGGGAGAGAGCTGTAGCAGAAAGAACACACATGCCGAGCTGTAATATGGAGAGAGCTGCAGCAGAAAGGACACACATGCTGAGCTGTGATAGGGAGAAAGCTGCTGCATAAAGGACACACATGCCGAGCTGTGATAGGGAGAGAGCTGATGCAGAAAGAACACACATGCCGAGCTGTGATAGGGAGAGAGCTGCAGCAGAAAGGACATGCACCATGAGTTGTGATAGGGAGAGAGCTGCAGCAGAAAGGACACCATGTGAACTGCAAAGAGGATAGAACTGCAGCAGAAAGGACACATCTTATGAGTTATGATAAGGAGACAGTTGCAGCAGAAAGGACACACCACTTGAGCTATGAGAGGAAAGAATTGCAGCAGAAAGGAGATGCCCCCTGAGAAAGGATACACTCCCTGAGCAATGCTAGTGAGAATTGGGCCACCTGAGAGAAGACCCTGAGATCGAACGAAGTAGAGTATTCCGCTCTACACTTGGGACTGCTGTACTGACCTGCACCCTACAACTTAGGACTTGTTTGCGCCCCTAGCCGTGCTGCGGCCCACAAATTGCGGGCCGCAATGCACGATCCCCGACCGTGGGCCAGCCACAGCAGATCGCGGACCCATTCACTTTAATGTGTCCGGGATCCACCCGTTCCGCAATGTTCTATCTTTTTGCGGAACGGAATTACGGGACGAAACCCCACGGAAGCACTCCGCAGTGTTTCCGTAGGGTTCCGTGCTTCCGTTCCGCACCATTCCGCATCTCCGGATTTGCGGACCCATTCAAGTAAATGGGTCTGCATCCTTGATGCGCAATGCCCACGGAACGGCGCCCGTGTATTGCGGATCCGCAAATGCGGTCCGCAATATGGCCACGGAGCGCACACATTCATGTAAAAGAGGCTGTAGGCTACTTTCACACTTGCGTTTTTGCTGGATCTTGCTGAGTTCAGCTAAAACGCTTCCGTTACTAATAATACAACCATCTGCATCCGTTATGAACGGATCCAGTTGTATTATCTTTAACATTGCCAAGACGGATCCATCATGAGCTCCATTGAAAGTCAATGAGAGACGATCTGTTTTCGATTTTGCTCCGCATCCCAGGACAGAAAGCAAACCGCAGCGTGCTGCTGCTCTCCGGTACGAGAACGGAATGCATTTTGGAGCGCTCCGTTCTGTTCAGTTCAGTTTTGTCCCCATTGAGAATGAATGGGGACAAAACTGAAGCGTTTTGTTCTGGTATTGATTCCCTATGACGGATCTCAATAGCGGAAAATATTAACGCTAGTGTGAAAGTAGCCTAAGTAATTCCAGGTGAGGCCATGACAGATGAAGAGGAGTCTTAGAATGATAATGGATTGCTGCACAGTTGTATCCTATAGTGGGCACTTAAGCCTAGCACCCTGAAAGGCTTAGTTCACATAACAGGTATACATCTTTCCTTTATACCTCATTCACACATCAGAGTTCGATCAGTGATTTCCATCAGTGATTCTGAGCCAAAACCAGGTGCGGCTCTAACCACAGAACAGGTGCAGATCTTTCCCTTATAACTTATGTCTGTGGAGGCTCCAATCCTAGTTTTGGCCTCACAATCACTGATGGGAAAACACTGACGTGTGAATGAGGCTTTAGGCTACTTTTACACTAGCGGCACCGACCGTCGGGTGAACAGCCTGCCGCTAGTGACGTCCTGCCGCTAGTGACCGTGTGCCCCCAGACTGCCGCTAGTGACCGTGTGCCCCCGGACTGCCACTCCGTCCCCATTGACTATAATGGGGGTGGTGCAGAGTTCCAGCGGAGGCACGGCGAGAGGCTGCCGGAATAAAACTACGACATGTCCGACATTTATTCCGGCAGCCTCTCGCCCATGCGCTGCCGTGCCTCCGCCGGATCTCCGCCCCCATTATAGTCATTGGGGACAGAGAGGCAGTCCGGGGGCACACGGTCACTAGCAGCAGGACGTATCCGGCAGGCTGTTCACCCGACGGTCCGTGCCGCTAGTGTGAAAGTATCATTACCTGTGTAGACTCCAATCCTGCTTTTGTCCAACCATCACTGATGAAAATCACTGACCAAACACTGACTGTGTGAACAAGGCCTAACTGTGACCTGAGCCAAGTGTGACCAGCTAGTCTGCCTGAGAAGGTTAAAGCTGCACGTACTTGGTGTGTGGTGGAATAAACCGCACTGAGGCATGTACTGAACTGTAGCCTAAAAAAAGTGCACCAAACTGAGTCCTGGTAAGTGCACTATTCCCTGATACACCTGCAGCAGAGACTTATAAGAGACTAAGAATACATTGTTATAAACGCCAAACATAGTATCTCTGCCCAGAATTGTAAGCATCAAGTCTTGTGGTTCTACCAAGAAGTGTAACCATCAAGCATAGTTCCTCTGCCACGAATTGTAAGCATCAAGTCTTGTGGTAACCATCAAGCATAGTTCCTCTGCCACGAATTGTGACAATTGAGCATAGTGACTCTAGCATGAAGTATAACCGCCAGGCACAGTTCCTCTGTTGTAACCAACAAGCTTTTGCACCATGTGCCCGAATTACCATGTAAATAAACATACATGGCCGAGTTTTTTCCTGGATGGCAACCACACTCCTCCTGTGTAGGTGACTACCCTTTGAGAACATGTAACTACAGATAATGAAGATAGCCTGTTCACATGTACAACACAGAGCAACTGTACAGCCACGTGCATAGCCCTGAGCTTCCTCCATGATGGGAGTCAGAGTCCAGTCTCATCCTGACAAATACATTGGCATCAGTCACAGACATGTAACTGACGTGAGCTCCTCCGTGTGCCATTACTAAATATGTTCTTCTGAAGAAGATACTTAGTAATGATCTCACCCAGAATATCATTAGACGGGCGACGTCTCACAGCACGTTCAGAACCCAAATGTACGAGCGAATACCCTGCTAAGAAAAGCCCAGCTCCGTGTCTGGATAAAAGGGATGTCCAGGATCCTGTCCAGGCCCTGGGTCTGGTACTGCAGCTCAGCCTCATTCAAGTCAATGAGCTGTAATACCCGACACTGCCAAGGAGAAGAGGGGCGCTGTTTCTAAGGCTACATTCGTCCGACAGTGAACCAAAAAACGGCTGTTACAAACGGACACTGTCAGTCTTTAATGCAGTCAACCATTTGTAAATGCATTCCTTTGTGCCCCCAGTAGTTATAATAGCCTTCAAGTTGTGCACCAGTATAGATATTAGCCCCTTGATGTGCCTCATACATATATTATGGACCCAGTTGAGCCCCCATACATATACTATAGCCCCAGTTGTGCCCCCATACATATATTATGGCCCAGTTGTGCCCCCATACATATTATGACCCCATTTGTGCCCCCATACATATACTATGGCCCCAGTTGTGCCCCCATACATATACTATGTCCCCAGTTGTGCCTCCCATACATATATACGATGGCCCCAGTTCTGCCCCATACATATACGATGGCCCCAGTTGTGCCCCCCATACATATACGACGGCCCCAGTTGTGCCCCATACATATACTACGGCCCCAGTTGTACTCCCATACATATTATATATTATGACCCCAGTTGTGCCCCCATACATATACTGTATTATGGCCCTAGTTGTGCCTCCATATCTATATTATGGCCCCAGTTTTGCCCCCATACATATAGTATGGCCCCAGTTTTGCCCCCATACATATAGTATGGCCCCAATCAGGCAGCATGGTGGCTCAGTGGTTAGCATTGGTGCCTTGCAGCGCTGGAGTCCTAGGTTCGAATCCGACCAAGGACAACATCTGCATGGAGTTGGTATGTTCTCCCTGTGTTTGTGTGGTTTTCCATCCCACACTCCAAAGACATACTGATAGGGACCTTACATTGTGAGCCCCATTAAAGGGGCTATCCCACTAAGCGTTTTCATACTTACCTGCTGCCACCGCGCGTTCACTTCCTGGATTCTGGCTGGGGGCGGGCTTCATCTTGATTGAAGTCTTCTCCCGGCCGTGCCGCGCGCTGGACTGAATGCGCACGCCGCCGCGCATGCGCAATGGTGACTTATTCCTACAGAGCCGGCGTGCGCGTTCGCAGCTCTGTACTTCTGGTTGGGAAGAAGTCACTGTCGCGCATGCGCGGCAGCGTGCGCGTTCAGAACAGCGAGCGGACCGGCCGGGAGAAAAGGAGTCGTCTTCTGGGCAAGCGCGACCTTCTGGCTTTTGGAGAACAATGGTCGTAACCAGGGGAGACCGAGCCACAACAATCAGGTAAGTGGGTATGAATTTTATCCTAAACGGTGGGGATTTGTTAATAAAGTATATTTACAAAAATGATCACTGTCAAATCATTAACAGATTTAACAGTGATCATTATGATGGGATAACCCCTTTAAGGACAGTTGGATGCTAATGTCTGTAAACCGCTGCGGAATATAGTAGCGCTGTATAAGTGCATAAAATAATTAAATAAATTGTGCCTCTATATTATTGCCCCAGTTGTGCCCCATACATATAGTGTGCCCCCATACATAAACTATGGCCCCAGTTGTGCCCGATACATATACTATGTCCCCAGTTGTGCCCCCATACATATACTATAGCCCCAGTTGTGCCCCCATACATATATTATGGCCCAGTTGTGCCCCCATACATATTATGACCCCATTTGTGCCCCCATACATATACTATGGCCCCAGTTGTGCCCCCATACATATACTATGTCCCCAGTTGTGCCTCCCATACATATATGATGGCCCCTGTTTTGCCCCCTATACATATAGTAGGGCCCCAATTGTGCCCCCTTATCTATATTATGGCCCTAGTTGTGCCCCCACACATAAACTATGGCCCCAGTTGTGTCCTAATACATATATTATGGCTCTAGTTGTGCTCCATACATATATTATAGCCCCAGTTGTGCCTTCATAAATATAGGATGGCCCCAGTTGTGCCCCCTTATCTATATTATGGCCCCAGTTGTGCCCCTATACATAAACTATGGCCCCAGTTGTGCCCCTATACATATATTATGGCTCTAGTTGTGCCCCTATACATATATTATGGCTCTAGTTGTGCCCCTATACATATATTATGGCCCCAATTTTGCCCCTATACATGTATTTTGGCCCCAGTTGTGCCCCCATACATATATTATGGCCCCAGTTGTTTTTCAAGCAAACCCTATTCACTTCTATGGAATCAGGACTGCGTGAAAAACGCACAATATAGAACATCCTGCAGTTTTTCCTGAATGCAAAAACTCAGACCTGTTTAAATAAATGGGTCAGGATTCAGTCCGGATGTTATGCGTTTGCTGAGAAAGAGGCCTAAAACAGCAGACCCTTTTCTTCTAATCCTGGAAACCCCTTTATCCAGGTAATGAGTGCAGAGGAGCCTGGAATATAGACAGTACACTGTGGGCGCCAGCTCTACATCATACCTTCCTAGTTTTGCTGTGGGGCCCCATGTTTTTTTTTTATTATGTCCCTGGTAACATTTTTTGTGCAACAGCTGAAGCATGTAATTGTATCAATTTGTATCAGTCAGGGGCAGACTGACTGGTCGGGCACTTTGGACGTGGTCCGAGGGCCCGGCGGCTGGTGCAGCGTCACGAATCGCGATATTACCTATAGTATTCCCGATGCAGGGACGCAGCACAGTGACGTGCGCTGCGCGCCTAGGACACAGGTAAGTATTGGCTTTTATTTTAATTTTTTGTGTGCCAAGCCAACTTTGGGGGACATTACTGGGGGGCACAGGAGGCGAGGATACATGGGGGCAGTGTGGGGGGAAATTAATACTGTGGGGGCAGTGTGGGGGACAATTAATACTGTAGGGCAGTGTGAGGGAAAAATTACTACTGTGGGGGCAGTGTGGGGTATATCGGTATTGGTAGGAACTATAGGGGCACTTCTATTACAAGGACATATTAGGGGACATTATTTTTCAGGGACGCTATACAGGTATTATTACCTGGAGCACAATATAGGATGTTATTATTACTGGGGGTACTCTAGGGGACATTATAATTGCTGTAGACACCATAGGGACCTTTGGGGGTCATTTATCAAACTGGTGTAAAGTAGAACTGGCTTAGTTGCAACCAGATTCCACATTTAATTTTTCACAGCTCCTTTTGAGAATTAAAGGTGGAATCTGATTGGTTGCTGTGGGCAACTAAGCCAATTGTACTATACACCAGTTTGATAAATGACCCCAATTATGAAAAATCTAACATGTCTGTGTAACAAACTCTGTAGAGACGAGATGCGGCTGAAAGAATTAGTCATGGCGGTCTGGGTCAAACGGAGGAGAAGAGGAAAAAGAAGATCTACATGACAGGAGATGTCACTGGATGTAAGAGGTATGTGGTGCTGTATTCTCCTATATGTAGAGCTGGCTCACTACTGTGACCTGCGTCTTATCTTCTCCAAGTGTTTTTTTATTATAAGGCTACTATCACACTAGCATTAAAGTTTTCCGGTATTGAGTTCTGTCATAGGGTCTCAATACCGGAAAAAAATGCTTCCGTTTTGTCCTTATTCATTGTCAATGGGAACAAAACTGAACTGAACAGAACGGAATCCTCCAAAATGCATTCTGTTCCGTTTAGTTGCGTTCCCAGACCGGAGAGCAAACCGCAACATGTTGTATTTTGCTTTCTATCCTGGGATGTGGAGCAAGACGGATCTGACACAAAAGAAAACGGATCCATCCCCCATTGACTTTCAGTGGAGTTCATGACGGATCTGTCTTGGCAATGTTACAGATAATACAACCGGATCTGTTCATAATGGATGCAGATGGTTGTATTATTACTGGTACTACTGGGGACACTGCCTGAACATTATATATAACTGAGACTACTGGGGGCACTGCCTAAGCATTATATATAACTGGCACTACTGGGGGCACTGCCTGAGCATTCTATATAACTGGCACTACTGGGGGTACTGCCTGAGCATTTTACATAACTAGCACTACTGGGGGCACTGCCTGAGCTTTATATATAATTGGCACTACTGGGGGCACTGCCTGAACATTATATATAACTGAGACTACTGAGGGCACTGCCTAAGCATTATATATAACTAGTCCTACTGGGAGCCCTGCCTGAGCATTATATATAACTGGACCTACTGGGAGCACTGGCCTCAACTGGTACTACTGGGGCACTGCCTGAGCATTATATATAACTGGTACTACCGGGGGCTCTGCCTGAGCATTATATATAACTGGTACTACTGGGGGCACTGCCTGGGCATTATATATAACTGGCACTACTGGGGGCCCTGCCTGAGCATTATATATAACTAGCCCTACTGGGGGCACTGCCTGAGCTTTCTATATAATTGTCACTACTGGGAGCACTGCCTGAGCATTATATATAACTGGGACTACTGGGGGCACTGCCTGAGCATTATATATAATTGGCGCTACTGGGGGAACTGCCTGAGCATTATACTGTATATAACTGGGACTACTGGGGGCACCAGGAAAGGGATACTGACTATTGGTTGACTTTGAGGCAGATTTGTACACCAGAATTGTGACACAAAAATGGTGCATCTTATGCCCCGCCCTTTGCTTTAAAGATCCACCTCTTTCCGCTAAGAAAAAAGTTTAGAAACCCTTGATGCACCAAGTTGCGCCACTTTTGTAAACACTATTTTTGGAGCAGATACATTAGTAAATCTGGGCCTGTAAATCACACCAGTAGAAATTATTTCTTCAAATAGTGTTTGTCACTCTATGTAGATGCGGTGACGCAGCAAAACTGCAGACAAATGCTGCACTACCTAAATGCACTATATAGAACGTATATTATTGGTATATAAAATCCCTGCTTTAATCAGTTTTTTGGGGGGGCAACGGTTAAATCACACCAGTAGAAATGATTTGTTCCAATAGCATTTGGCACTCACAGCAGAACAGCACACAACTGCTGCACAATACAATTACACTATAATATACTTTATGTTAGAAAGTATAAGTATATTACACCTCTCAGTATGTCACACCTCTCAATAGCACACCTATACCAGTCCTTAAAAGGACTTTTGTGGCCCTATTAGCTAGCGTTTGGTGTCCCTAACAGTCTGTCCCTGCTCCACACAGCAACCTCTCCCTACACTGGCAAAAGACTGAATTTAAAATGGCGCCCAGATCAGGTTTATTTATAAGGTAGGGGGTATGTCCATGTGCTGAAACGTCTCAATTGGCTGTCCTGTACCACCTGATGGATGTGTCATGGGTCAAAGTTCTTCACAATGTAAAGGAATATGCCCAGCACGAATATCGCCATATATTCGCATGTTTGGCGAATCGCGAATGCGCAAAGTGCGCCACGAACGACCGCATGGCCATCTCTATTCACCACCAATGACATTTGAGATCTCTGAGTAGGCAGCACCAGCGGGGACCTCCCTCCTTGGGCTGACCTGGGTACTGTCGTCAGACCGCTGGGTGGCGGCCGTTGCTATCTTCTCTTCCTCATCCGATGTCAAGAATGGCTGCGCATCGGTAAGGTCTGGGAATGGATGGGAAAATTATTCCTCTGACTCGAGTGGAGGGGCTATGGTGGTGGTGGTGGTGTATTTGGGGGTGCACACAGCAGAGAGTGAAGAGGGTGCAGATACACAGGATGAGGAGGGTGCAGAAGCGGAAAGGTAAGTGAGCCACTCAACCAACTCTGGTGCGTCCTTTGAAGTAATGGCACGCGCCTTCTTCAACTTCCCACTTAGGCTCCGGCCCAGTGCACCTGCCTGATCCCTACCTCCCCTGCAGAACGGCCTGCCTCTTCCTCTTCCTGTCATTTTCAAAACGACCCTGTGCCTAAGTCCCTAGAGAAGAGCAGTATTTTGTGGAAGCAGGTATATCGCAGGCCTCAATAAATATTTGGTGGAAACAGGTATATCGAGCCCCTTAACTGGTATTTTGTAGAAGCAGGTATATCGCAGGCCTCAATCAATATTTGGTGGAAACAGGTATATCAAACCCCTTAATCAGTATTTTGTGGAAGCAGGTATATCGCAGCCCTCAATCAGTATTTTATGGAAGCAGATATATCGAACCCCTTAATCGGTATTTTGTGGAAGCAGGTATATCAAACCCCTTAATCAGAATTTTGTGGAAGCAGTTATATCGCAGCCCTCAATCAGTATTTTGTGGAAGCAGGTATATAGAAGCAGCGGAGACAAAGCAGATATATCACAGGCCTCAATCAGTATTTTGTGGAAGCAGGTATTCCAAACCCCTTAATCAGTATTTTGTGGAAGCAGGTATATCGCAGGTATAAATCAATATTTTAAGGAAACAGGTATATAGAACCCCTTAATCAGTATTTTGTGGAAGCAGGTATATTACAGCCCTCAATCAGTATTTTGTGAAAGCAGGTAAATCAAACCCCTTAATCAGAATTTTGTGGAAGCAGGTATATCGCAGGCCTCAATCAATATTTGGTGGAAACAGGTATATTGAACCCCTTAATCAGTAACTTGTGGAAGCTGGTATATCGCAGCCCTCAATCAGTATTTTGTGGAAGCAAGTATATCAAACCTCTTAATCAATATTTTGTGATAGCAGGTATATCGCAGGCATCAATCAATATTTGGTGGAAACAGGTATATTGAACACCTTAATCAGTATTTTGTGGAAGCAGGTATATCGCAGCCCTCAATCAGTATTTTGTAGAAGCAGGTATATCAAACCCCTTAATCAGTATTTTGTGGAAGCAGTTATATCGTAACCCTCAATCAGTATTTTGTGAAAGCAGGTAAATCGCAGCCCTCAATCTATATTTTGTGGCAGCAGGTATATCAAACCCCTTAATCAGTATTTTGTGGAAGCAGGTATATCGCAGCCATCAATCAGCATTTTGTGGAAGCAGGTATATCAAACTCCTTAATAAGGATTTTGTGGAATCAGGTATATCGCAGGCCTCAATCAGTATTTTGTGGAAGCAGGTATATCGCAGCCCTCAATTAGTATTTTGTGGAAGCAGGTTTATCAAACCCCTTAATCAATATTTTGTGGAAGCAGGTATATTGTAGGCCTCAATCAATATTTGGTGGAAGCAGGTATATCAAACCCCTTAATCAGTATTTTGTGGAAGCAGGTATATCAAACCCCTTAATCAGTATTTTGTGGAAGCATATATGTAGCAGGCCTTAATCAATATTTAGAGGAAGCAGGTATATCAAACCCCTTATACAGTAATTTGAAGAAGCAGGTTTATCGCAGCCCTCAATCTATATTTTGTGGAAACAGGTATATCAAACCCCTTAATCAGTATTTTGTGGAAGCAAGTATATCAAACCCCTTAATCAGTATTTTGTGGAAGCAGATATATCGCAGGCCTCAATCAATATTTGGTGGAAGCAGGTATATCAAACCCATTAATCAGTATTTTGTGGAAGCAGGTATATCGCAGCCCTCATTCTATTTTTTGTGGAAGCAGGTATATCAAACCCCTTAATCAGTATTTTGTGGAAGTAGGTATATCAAACCCCTTAATCAGTATTTTGTGGAACCAGGCATATCGCAGGCCTTAATCAATATTTGGTGGAAGCAGGTATATCAAACCCATTAATCAGTATTTTGTGGAAGCAGGTATATCAGACCCCTTAATAAGTATTTTGTAAAATCAGGTATATCGCAGGCCTCAATCAATATTTGGTAGAAACAGGTATATCGAACACCTTAATCAGTATTTTGTGGAAGCAGGTATATCGCAGCCCTCAATCAGTATTTTGTGGAAGCAGGTATATAGAAGCAGCAGATACAAAGCAGATATATCACAGGCCTCAATCAGTATTTTGTGGAAGCAGGTATTCCAAACCCCTTAATCAGTATTTTGTGGAAGCAGGTATATCGCAGGTATAAATCAATATTTTAAGGAAACAGGTATATAGAACCCCTTAATCAGTATTTTGTGGAAGCAGGTATATTACAGCCCTCAATCAGTATTTTGTGAAAGCAGGTAAATCAAACCCCTTAATCAGAATTTTGTGGAAGCAGGTATATCGCAGGCCTCAATCAATATTTGGTGGAAACAGGTATATTGAACCCCTTAATCAGTAACTTGTGGAAGCTGGTATATCGCAGGCCTCAATCAGTATTTTGTGGAAGCAAGTATATCAAACCCCTTAATCAATATTTTGTGATAGCAGGTATATCGCAGGCATCAATCAATATTTGGTGGAAACAGGTATATCGAACCCATTAATCAGTATTTTGTGGAAGCAGGTATATCGCAGGCCTCAATCAGTATTTTGTGGAAGCAGGTATATCAGACCCCTAAATAAGTATTTTTGTGGAATCAGGTATATCGCAGGCCTCAATCAATATTTGGTGGAAACAGGTATATTGAACACCTTAATCAGTATTTTGTGGAAGCAGGTATATCGCATCCCTCAATCAGTATTTTGTAGAAGCAGGTATATTAAACCCCTTAATCAGTATTTTGTGGAAGCAGGTATATCAAACCCCTTAATCAGCATTTTGTGGAAGCAGGTATATCAAACCCCTTAATAAGGATTTTGTGGAATCAGGTATATCGCAGGCCTCAGTCAGTATTTTGTGGAAGCAGGTATATCGCAGCCCTCAATCAGTATTTTGTGGAAGCAGGTATATCAAACCCCTTAATCAGTATTTTGTGGAAGCAGGTATATCGTAGGCCTCAATCAATATTTGGTGGAAGTAGTTATATCAAACCCCTTAATCAGTATTTTGTGGAAGCAGGTATATCAAACCCCTTAATCAGTATGTTGTGGAAGCATATATGCAGCAGGCCTTAATCAATATTTGGTGGAAGCAGGTATATCAAACCCCTTAATCTGTAATTTGTAGAAGCAGGTTTATCACACCCCTCAATCTATATTTTGTGGAAGCAGGTATATCAAACCCCTTAATCAGTATTTTGTGGAAGCAGATATATCGCAGGCCTCAATCAATATTTGGTGGAAGCAGGTATATCAAACCCATTAATCAGTATTTTGTGGAAGCAGGTATATCGCAGCCCTTAATCTATTTTTTGTGGAAGCAGGTATATCAAACCCCTTAATCAGTATTTTGTGGAAGCAGGTATATCGCAGGCCTCAATCAATAGTTGGTGGAAACAGGTATATCGAAACCCTTAATCAGTATTTTGTGGAAGCAGGTATATCGCAGGCCTCAATCAGTATTTTGTGAAAGCAGGTAAATCAAACCCCTTAATCAGAATTTTGTGGAAGCAGGTATATATCGCAGGCCTCAATAATATTTGGCGGAAACAGGTATATCAAACCCCTTAATCAGTATTTTGTGGAAGCAGGTATATCACAGCCCTCAATCAATATTTGGTGGACGTAGGTATATCAAACCCCTTAATCAGTAATTTGTAGAAGCAGGTTTATCGCAGCCCTCAATCTATATTTTGTGGAAGCAGGTATATCAAACCCCTTAATCAGTATTTTGTGGAAGCAGGTATATCAAACCCCTTAATCATTATTTTGTGGAAGCAGATATATCGCAGCCCTCAATCAATATTTGGTGGAAGCAGGTATATCAAACCCCTTAATCAGTAATTTGTAGAAGCAGGTTTATCGCAGCCCTCAATCTATATTTTGTGGAAGCAGGTATATCAAACCCCTTAATCAGTATTTTGTGGAAGCAGATATATCGCAGGCCTCAATCAATATTTGGTGGAAGCAGGTATATCAAACACATTAATCAGTATTTTGTGGAAGCAGGTATATCGCAGCCCTCAATCTATTTTTTGTGGAAGCAGGTATATCAAACCCCTTAATCAGTATTTTGTGGAAGTAGGTATATCAAACCCCTTAATCAGTATTTTGTGGAACCAGGTATATCGCAGGCTTCAATCAGTATTTTGTGGAAGCAGGTAAATCAAACCCCTTAATCAGAATTTTGTGGAAGCAGGTATATATCGCAGGCCTCAATCAATATTTAGTGGAAATAGGTATATTGAACCCCTTAATCAGTATTTTGTGGAAGCAGGTATATCTCGGCCCTCAATCAACATTTTGTGGAAGCAGGTATATCAAACCCCTTAAATCAGTATTTTGTGGAAGCAGTTATATCGCAGCCCTCAATCAATATTTGATGAAAACAGGTATATCAAACCCCTTAATCAGAATTTTGTGGAACCAGGTATATTGTAGGCTTCAATCAATATTTGGTGGAAACAGGTATATTAAACCCCTTAATCAGTATTTTGTGGAAGCAGGTATATCGCAGCCGTCAATCAATATTTGGTGGAAGTAGTTATATCAAACCCCTTAATTAGTATTTTGTGGAAGCAGGTATATCAAACCCCTTAATCAGTATTTTGTGGAAGCAGATATGTAGCAGGCCTTAATCAATATTTGGTGGAAGCAGGTATATCAAACCCCTTAATCAGTAATTTGTAGAAGCAGGTTTATCGCAGCCCTCAATCTATTTTTTGTGGAAGCAGGTATATCAAACCCCTTAATCGGTATTTTGTGGAAGTAGGTATATCAAACCCCTTAATCAGTATTTTGTGGAAGCAGGTATATCGCAGGCCTTAATCAATATTTGGTGGAAGCAGGTATATCAAACCCATTAATCAGTATTTTGTGGAAGCAGGTATATCTCAGCCCTCAATCTATTTTTTGTGGAAGCAGGTATATCAAACCCCTTAATCGGTATTTTGTGGAAGCAGGTATATCAAACCCCTTAATCAGTATTTTGTGGATGCAGGTATATCGCAGGCCTTAATCAATATTTGGTGGAAGCAGGTATATCAAACCCATTAATCAGTATTTTGTGGAAGTAGGTATATCGCAGGCCTCAATCAGTATTTTGTGGAAGCAGGTATATTAAACCCCTTAATCAGTATTTTGTGGAAGCAGGTATATCGCAGTCCTCAATCAATATTTGGTGGAAACAGGTATATCGAACCCCTTAATCAGTATTTTGTGGAAGCAGGTATATCTCGGCCCTCAATCAACATTTTGTGGAAGCAGGTATCTCACACCCCTTAATCAGTATTTTGTGGAAGCAGTTATATTGCAGCCCTCAATCAATATTTGATAAAAAAAAGGTATATCAAACCCCTTAATCAGTATTTTATGGAAGCAGGTATATTGTAGGCCTCAATCAATATTTGGCGGAAACAGGTATATCAAACCCCTTAATCAGTATTTTGTGGAAGCAGGTATATCAAACCCTTTAATCAGTATTTTGTGGAAGTAGGTATATCAAACCCTTAATCAGTATTTTGTGGAACCAGGTATATCACAGGCCGTAATCAATATTTGGTGGAAGCAGGTATATCAAACCCATTTATCAGTATTTTGTGGAAGCAGGTACAAACCGGATTCCAAAAAAGTTGGGACACTAAACAAATTGTGAATAAAAACTGAATGCAATGATGTGGAGATGGCAAATGTCAATTTTTTATTTGTAATAGAACGTAGATGACAGATCAAACGTTTAATCCGAGTAAATGTATAATTTTAAAGGAAAAATACGTTGATTCACATTTTCACGGTGTCAACAAATCCCAAAAAAGTTGGGACAAGTAGCAATAAGAGGCTGGAAAAAGTAAATTTGAGCATAACGAAGAGCTGGAAGACCAATTAACACTAATTAGGTCAATTGGCAACATGATTGGGTATAAAAAGAGCTTCTCAGAGTGGCAGTGTCTCTCAGAAGCCAAGATGGGTAGAGGATCACCAATTCCCACAATGTTGCGCAGAAAGATAGTGGAGCAATATCAGAAAGGTGTTACCCAGCGAAAAATTGCAAAAACTTTGCATCTATCATCATCAACTGTGCATAACATCATCCGAAGATTCTGAGAATCTGGAACAATCTCTGTGCGTAAGGGTCAAGGCCGTAAAACCATACTGGATGCCCGTGATCTCCGGGCCCTTAAACGACACTGCACCACAAACAGGAATGCTACTCTAAAGGAAATCACAGAATGGGCTCAGGAATACTTCCAGAAACCATTGTCAGTGAACACAATCCACCGTGCCATCCGCCGTTGCCAGCTGAAACTCTACAGTGCAAAGAAGAAGCCATTTCTAAGCAAGATCCACAAGCTCAGGCGTTTTCACTGGGCCAGGGATCATTTAAAATGGAGTGTGGCAAAATGGAAGACTGTTCTGTGGTCAGACGAGTCACGATTCAAAGTTCTTTTTGGAAATCTGGGACGCCATGTCATCCGGACCAAAGAGGACAAGGACAACCCAAGTTGTTATCAACGCTCAGTTCAGAAGCCTGCATCTCTGATGGTATGGGGTTGCATGAGTGCGTATGGCATGGGCAGCTTGCATGTCTGGAAAGGCACCATGAATGCAGAAAAATATATTCAGGTTCTAGAACAACATATGCTCCCATCCAGACGTCATCTCTTTCAGGGAAGACCCTGCATTTTTCAACAAGATAATGCCAGTCCACATTCTGCATCAATCACAACATCATGGCTCCGTAGGAGAAGGATCCGGGTACTGAAATGGCCAGTCTGCAGTCCAGATCTTTCACCTATAGAGAACATTTGGCGCATCATAAAGAGGAAGGTGCAACAAAGAAGGCCCAAGACGATTGAACAGTTAGAGGCCTGTATTAGACAAGAATGGGAGAGCATTCCTATTTCTAAACTTGAGAAACTGGTCTCCTCGGTCCCCAGACGTCTGTTGAGTGTTGTAAGAAGAAGGGGAGATGCCACACAGTGGTGAAAATGGCCTTGTCCCAACTTTTTGGGGATTTGTTGACACCATGAAATTCTGATTCAACATATTTTTCCCTCAAAATGGTACATTTTCTCAGTTTAAACTTTTGTTCCGTGATTTATGTTCTATTCTGAATAAAATATTAGAAGTTGGCACCTCCACATCATTGCATTCAATTCAGTTTTTATTCACGATTTGTATAGTGTCCCAACTTTTTTGGAATCCGGTTTGTATATCGCAGGCCTCAATCAGTATTTTGTGGAAGCAGGTATATCAAACCCCTTAAATCAGTATTTTGTGGAAGCAGGTATATCGCAGGCCTCAATCAATATTTGGTGGAAACAGGTATATCAAAACCCTTAATCAGTATTTTGTGGAAGCAGGTATATTGTAGGCCTCAATCAATATTTGGCGGAAACAGGTATATCAAACCCCTTAATCAGTTTTTTGTGGAAGCAGGTATATCAAACCCCTTAATCAGTATTTTGTGGAAGCATATATGTAGCAGGCCTTAATCAATATTTGGTGGAAGCAGGTATATCAAACCCCTTAATCAGTAATTTGTAGAACTAGGTTTATCGCAGCCCTCAATCTATATTTTGTGGAAGCAGGTATATCAAACCCCTTCATCAGTATTTTGTGGAAGCAGGTATATCAAACCCCTTAATCAGTATTTTGTGGAAGCAGATATATCGCAGGCCTCAATCAATATTTGATGGAAGCAGGTATATCAAACCCATTAATCAGTATTTTGTGGAAGCAGGTATATCGCAGGCCTCAATCAGTATTTTGTGGAAGCAGGTAAATCAAACCCCTTAATCAGAATTTTGTGGAAGCAGGTATATCGCAGGCCTCAATCAATATTTGGTGGAATCAGGTATATCAAACCCATTAATCAGTATTTTGTGGAAGCAGGTATATCTCGGCCCTCAATCAACATTTTGTGGAAGCAGGTATATCACACCCCTTAATCAGTATTTTGTGGAAGCAGTTATATCGCAGCCCTCAATCAATATTTGATGAAAACAGGTATATCAAACCCCTTAATCAGTATTTTATGGAAGCAGGTATATTGTAGGCCTCAATCAATATTTGGTGGAAACAGATATATCAAACCCCTTAATCAGTGTTTTGTGAAAGCAGGTATATCGAAGCCCTCAATCAATATTTGGTGGCTGTAGGTATATCAAACCACTTAATCAATATTTTGTGGAAGCAGGTATATCAAACCCCTTAATTAGTATTTTGTGGAAGCAGGTATATCGCAGCCCTCAATCTATATTTTGTGGAAGCAGGTATATCAAACCCCTTAATCAGTATTTTGTGGAAGCGGGTATATCAAACCCCTTAATCAGTATTTTGTGAAAGCAGATATATCGCAGGCCTTAATCAATATTTGGTGGAAGCAGGTATATCAAACCCTTTAATCAGTATTTTGTGGAAGCAGGTATATCGCAGCCCTCAATCTATATTTTGTGGATGTAGGTATATCAAACCCCTTAATCAGTATTTTGTGGAAGCAGGTATATCGCAGGCCTCAATCAATATTTGGTGGAATCAGGTATATCAAACCCATTAATCAGTATTTTGTGGAAGTAGGTATATCGCACCCTTTAATCAATTTTTTTTTGCCACCACAGTTGTATCACACCATCCTGTTTATTTGGGGCAACAGGTATATCGCAGCCCTTAATCAGTATTTTGTGGAAGAAGGTATATCACACCACTCAATCAGTTTTTTTGGGGGGGGGGCAACAGGTATATCACACTCGTTGCAAAAAGTTGTTCTAATAGTGTTTGTCCCTCTATATAGATGTGGTATCGCAGCAGAACCATACACAGCTGCTGCACAATTCAAATGCACTATATACTTGCTATGATAGAAAGTATATTATAGGTATATGACACTCCTCAATCAGTTTTTTTGGGGGCAACAGGTATATCACACCCGTTGCAAATAGTTGTTCCAATAGCGCTTGTCCCTCTATATACCTGCGGTATCGCAGCAGAATCGCACACAACTGCTGCCCAATACAAATACACTATAATATACTTTCTATGTTAGAAAGTATATTATAAGTCTATCACACCCCTCAGTATATCACACCTATCGATAGCACACCTATACCAGTCCTTAAAAGGACTTTTGTGGCCAAATTAGCTAGCGTTTGGTGTCCGTAACAGCCTGTCCCTGCTCCACAAAGCAACCTCTCCCTACACTGGCAAAACACAGCATGTAAAATGGCTGCCAGATCGGGTTCTTTGATAGGGTGGGGGTGTGTCCATGTGCTGAAACATCTCAATTGGCTGTCCTGTCCCACATGGGTCAAAGTTCGGCGCAATGCAAAAGAATATTGCGCCGCCAGACATCACCATATGTTCGCATGTTGGGCGAATCGCGAACGCTCAAAGTTTGCCACGAAGCGACAGCCGGGCAAACCGCGAGGCCATCTCTACTCAGGATAGATCATTAATCAGATCCATCAGTGTCCGACACCCACCACCTCCACCGCTCAGCTGTTTTCAGCAACCACCAGAAACAACACAGTGGGGGTCATTTACAAAGACCTGCACTTTACGCCAATCTTTGATTCCCCCTGCTGGAGGATGCTCCAAATTTATTATCAGGTACAGTTTGCGTCATAAATTAGGCATAACTATGGCAGTCCATGCACCTGAGTGAAAAATGACTACAGTGAATGCGCCCTCCACTCTGTAGCGGCCGTGCCGAGGTACTGCAGGTCAACTCCCATGCAAAAGAATGGCAAACTGAAGGATTGAGAGGCAGGTTACGGGTAGCAACGACAGGTGGTATAATAAAAATTTCAATGGGTCAAATTAGTAGAAGGCAGGGTGAGGGGGTTGTTGTAGGAATAAAGGGCATTTTTGGCAGGTAAATAGAGGCACGGATTGGTCTAGTTGTGTAAAGGGGGCACGCTTGTATAAAAGTGGTGTCCAGGTGATGGCCAATGGCTACCAAAGGGGGCACCAGGGCCTGGCGGGTACGTGGGTCTGTTCACTACTTATACCTCTATGACTATATTCACTGTTCCCATATGATACCCGTTCCTGTAGTAAATCCGGTGGTTTCCACCCCGTTGGGTATTTCCGGAGATTGCATGAGATCATTCACATCATTACGGCTTCCCTAGCCAAATGTCAAGAGGGCGAGCGTCTGCCGCAGATGCTTAAATTAGCATTGTCATTAGAAACGTAATCAGCAGGCGCAGGCAATGAGGCAAATTACCGCCTGTAAACCATTCGCGCCTCTCCTCGTAGGAATGATTAGTAGCTGAGCTCATTAGTCCAGGCCAGGGTATCAGAAGGTGACTGCTCCATAGAAAGAGTCATAACTCGAATTATACTGGCAGGGGTAGTGCGAGGTCAGGACAGAGGAGGGTAGGTAGATAAGCCAAGTATTACATCACAGGGGAGACACGACGACGCGTAAAGATACAAACAACAGCAAATAGACTACTACTCCCGCCAGACGTAACACGATGGAACCATGTGCAAAGCTTCCTAAAAAAAAACATAGCTGCTTTCCTTCTGACTCTCATCTCCAGGTTGTGCCATTCATTTGACCAGATCTGAACGGAAGTACCGCAAACAACCACTGGACAAGAGTGGCGCTGTTTCTGTAAGAAGGCAGCCATGTTTATTAATCTTACACAATATATTTTTTTATTTATTCTATTCTTCTATTGCACAGTCTTTCCTCACATTATCTCTCCGTGTGCAACCTATAGCATGCAGCCTTTTCATTTCATGTGCAGTTTTCTCATTCTTCCTGTGATCTGATTGGAATGGACTGAAACAAGTCTGTGCAGCGCTGAGAGGACGTCTACTGTACAGCAGAAAGAACTGTCTGGGCCAACTAAAAGTCAGACAAAGACACATGGGGGTCGTCCACAGAGGTGCAACTGTACTGGCTGTCACAAAAGTGTCTCTAGCATCCTAAATGACACAGGGTAGGTGGAGAACCCTGTTTCACTTTGCACTGGCACAGTTGTGTCCAGGACTGAAGGTCCTCCTGCCCATCTCTAGAGCCTATGCTATTGTAACCAACAGGGACGATGCTGTGACATTTATCCAACATAGGGCACCATATCCTTGGCCAGGACGCCAAGGAAGTAGATTGAGTCTAGACGTAAAGTGAAGAGGGAATACTGCTCCAGCGTGTGCACATGTGTGCAGAGATTAGGTGTGTAGTCCAGTCAAAGTTTGAAACCAGAGAACCAGAGCTATGAGAGGAGAAGTTATCAGCAAAGTGTCAGAAGCAGCAAGTGAAGCTTAAAGGAGCCCCGAAGTATACACTTATTGCATACAACTGACTTGTCCTTTCGTAGGCGTCACAGTAGCTGGCTGGTCTTCTGCTGGTCCATTATTGAGTCTGAGCCCATAAGAGGGTCCTCTACTACCATGTTGGACCAGCCGGATCCTGATCGACCTCATATTCTACCCAGAGTCCCAACTCAAGTTATTACTATATGATCTGATCCAAAAATGTGTGTTGCAGCTCATTGAAGTGAATGTGACTGAGCAGCACTACCAGACACAACCTGCGGACAGGTGTGGTGATGTGTTTTTTTTTTCCTAATTCAATATAAAACAGATTTATAACAAGATCCAAGCAGCCAGATCGGTGATGATACAGTTCAGCATTTGCCTCTTATCTACACCCGTGACCCAGCTCTTTCGTCTGACTCCTCGTCCGCACCTTTTTCCCAGCGCTGAGGGAGCTTGTTTTCTGTGTCTTTCAGTGGTGGCATCGGATTGCAACGCTGCTTCAGAAAAGTGAAATGCATCAAAGTCGAGGTCGGGAGCTGAATGGGACCAGATCTCATTAATAGCCTTTCAGTCGTGAGGTCCAGGAATGAGGTGCTGAGAGGCACTGACTGCCCAAAAATCAAACCTCCCGAGAAGGAGCGGTCTTATGTTACGCGGCTCAACGTCCCTCTGGAGAAAGCGGAATGCAAATGACAAATGATGTTACTAGAAGATAACGTATTGTCTAGATCAAAGCCGCCTGTTTAACCATTTACATGCTGGGTAGCCCTGGATTAGAAAAACATGGTGGCTTTCTTGCAGAATAGTGCCACAACTGTGCACAGGTTGTGTGTGGTGTTGCAATTCAATGGGGTTGAGCTGTAATACCAGACACAACCCATGGACAGGTGTGGGGCTGTTTCGGAAAGAAAGCAGTATTGTTTTTCTAATTCTGTACAACCTATTCAAGGGGCATCAGTGCTTTGTTCTTCCCCCCACAGTAAATTGTATAAGTCTGTGCAGGCCACTGACACGTATGGAGTTGTTTGTAGTACACAATAGCCCAAAAACTTTTCCACTGACTTCTTCTTATGCAGATTGATAGGAGAAGTGCAAGTCATAAGACAGGCAAGTCAAAGGAAGTGTAAGTCAGAGGTGGGGCAAGTTGTAGGAGGGACAAGACATAAGAGGGTTAAGTCATTGGATGAGCAAGAGATAGCAGGAGCAAAACAGATGAGACATGTCATAGAGGGTCAAGACATAAGAGGAGCAAGTCATGGAAGGGACAAGACATAAGAGGAGCAAGTCCATTGGAGGGACAAGACAAAAGAGGAACAAGTCATAGGAGGGACAAGACATAAGAAGAGCAAGTCATGGAAGGGACAAGAAAAAGAGGAACAAGTCATAGGAGGGACAAGACAAAAGAGGAACAAGTCATAGGAGGGACAAGACATAAGAGGAACAAGTCATAGGAGGGACAAGACATAAGAGGTACAAGTCATAGGAGGGACAAGACATAAGAGGAGCAAGTCATGGGAGGGACAAGACAAAAGAGGAACAAGTCATAGGAGGGACAAGACATACGAGGTACAAGTCATGGGAGGGACAAGACATAAGAGGAGCAAGTCATGGGAGGGACAAGACAAAAGAGGAACAAGTCATAGGAGGGACAAGACATAAGAAGAGCAAGTCATAGGAGGGACAAAACATAAGAGGTACAAGTCATAGGAGGGACAAGACAAAATAGGAACAAGTCATAGGAGGGACAAGACATAAGAGGATCAAGTCATAGGAGGGACCAATCTGAGATTATTTAGGTTGGTCAGTGGTGTTCCTGCACACTACACTGCTCCGTCATCCTCTAGTTCTACTTACTTCAGTTCAGTGATGCTACATCAACCATCGGTTAAACTCTGCTACTTCAGTAAAACTCCAATAAATCAGATTTCAATTCAACTCTGCTACATAGTTCAGTTCTGTTTCATAGTAACATAGTTTATAAGGCCAATCCAGTTCAGTCTATTATCCTGCAAGCTTTACCTACAGGAAGGCAAATAAAAGATAGAAACCAAAAAGGTAGAAAAGTGAGGTAGAAACCAAATTTCCTCATCTTGGATAAAAAAAAAAAAATGTTTCCCAACTCCAATCTGTAAACCAGAATAACTCCCTGGAAATGTAGTAACATCAGTCTTCAGCTCAACTCTGCTGCAGCAGCCCTATGGCTCCGCTACATCATGTTTCTAGCTGTGCTACATTGATCTGCCAGTTTTGCCAAACCATATCTTCAGCTCTGCTACATCAGTTCTCCTGCTCTGTTGTACCAACGCCACCTGCTCTACCGGATAATACTATATATAATGGGTGATAGAAAAGTAACCTATATTAGTAATATCTATGGGATTCCTCTCCTGCTAGGACCTCCGGGTGACAGGCCTCCTTTACTCAGGGTCCCAAGCCTTAAAATAGATGTACAGTAATATACCCACCATAAGGACAATACTCCACACAATTCTCAGCAATGACTGTCTACGGATTGGCTGGGATGAGCAAATTTGCATAATTTTTTCTAATGAAAATCTTTGGGCAGAGCCAGTCGGGTTTGGGTGTTGTATATACAGTCAAGAACTGTTTGCCTTTTGGAGCTAATGGATTCGGAGGAAACCTCTACTCCCTCTCGAGTTGTCTCACCACCACTTCATTCACTACTTTAGTACATATCACATCTTCTCTCCATTATTCGTCTATGTTTATTTATCGGAGGCCCAGAAATAACCATCCTGGGGTCAGGTCTGAATTTAGATTGTGATGGTGTTGGTAGCTCAGGTTTCGTTTCTCCAGAGGTTGTCAGCGTCTTCTTCTCATTGCTTATTTATTCTCGTTTCCTTCAGGGCTCGAGACAGTTGGAGAAACAATGTCAGTAACTTATACTCCTATAAGTGGGCAATTAATCAGTTTTATAAATCTTCAGAGATTTTCATGCTGCTGCTCTCAGGTCTGTGCATCAATTATAGCCTGCTCTCTAAGACCAAAATAGCTTGATAGGGGTGTCAAGCCTTACAGTAAGGATCTGTTTGCCCTGGGAGTGGTGGCGCAGTATTTTTCTGCTTGGTGTGGTTCTCCTCAATCTGCACAGACTCCTCAAGAACGCAGTGTTCCTCTCCTTGTGACACAGTCCTTCAAACAGTATTGCTCATGGGCACCTTAATGGTGGAAGACTGGATGGTCCAGGTGTGGCTGACTTAGCTTCTCTACAGGTCATGGCTGCTAACAGAATGCGAAAGCTAGGCAGCTTCTGACCAGCTGTGTCTTTGCCCTATCTAATCCTCGAAGTGGTGCACCTTTATGACTAGTGCCACTCACTTATACTTCTAGCTAGCTATACGCAGGAATCTGCAGGAGCTTTTAGCTCACCCTTTGTGCGGTGTCTCTCTCAGCCTAAGGCTCCATTCACACATCCGCACTTCCGGGTCCGCATTTCCGTTTCCGAAAAAAATAGAACATGCCCTATTCTACTAGTGCCGGCAATACGGATGTGTGAATGGAGCCTAAGCCTGTGCTGCACCTGACCACAAGGCCCTACCTGCACTATAGCTTATCCCCTCTCGGAATGTGCTAGCTTGCATTGCAGACGTGACTTTCACAATGACCTTTGCCTTATTACCAGGTGGTTAAGGATACTTTCACATTAGCATTAATGTTTTCTGGTATTGATATCCATCCATAGGGTCTCAATACCGGGAAAAAAAAGCTTTAGTTTTGTCCCCATTCATTGTCAACGGGGACAAAACGTAACTGAACAGAACGGAGTGCTCCAAAATGCATGCTCTTCCGTTCTCATACTGGAGAGTAAACTGCAGCACGCTGCGGTTTGCTTTCCATTCTGGGACGTGGAGCAAGACGGATCCGTCATGACCCACAATGCAAGTCAATGGGGACTGATCCGTTTTCTCTGACACAATCTGACACAATAGAAAACGGATCCGTCCCCCATTGACTTTCAATGGTGTTCATGACGGATCCGTCTTGCCTATGTTAAAGATAATACAACCAGATCCATTCATAACGGATGCATATGGTTGTATTACCAGTAACGGAAGCGTTTTTGCTGAACCCTGCCGGATCCAGCAAAAACGCTAGTGTGAAAGTAGCCTATGCTTTCACTGTCACCAATGTATCTTTATTATACAGTGCCAGAAAAAGTTAAAAGTCCAATACTGTTTATTTTCCATCCAAGTTATACAGTTATACAAACGAGAACAAAAACAACAAAACAAAAGTCCTAAGTAAACAGTTGTTTTTTCTCATCTATGCTCTAAGCGCAACACTGTAGATTGCTCTTTACACATCCAACAAGCCATGCAGCTTCCAGGCTTCTGACCCTGAATGAGCATTCCAGCCTTGTATGTATCACCACAGTAATGAGCCTAGCAGCTACACCTGGGTTTGCATCAGGCTAGGGCAAAGTATTGTACTGGAGTGGGGAAGGAATGGCATTTCCCCTCTACCAACACCTACATGCCATTCCATAAAAATCCAGACCCATAAACCATAAAACACTTTAAAGAAAAGTGCCTCAGCAAACTACACTCTGCTGAAACAACCCAGCTTTCCTGGATTATTTTATAATTTATATATATATATATATATATATATATATACATATATACTGCATATATACACACGCACCCAATATATATAGTGCGAACCATCTGTAAAGCCCCTCGACACCCTGCCCAAAGGTAATGACTCCCCAGATGTTGGCATGCTGACGCAGACTGCCTGTGACATTCCCTCCATGGCTCCAGTACGTACAGGTTGTTTCACCCACATTAGTATCTGGTTACCTCGCTGCGGTCTTTAGTGGCATAAGGAACACAATAAGGCTTATCATATGGCATAAGGTGGTGCATCAACATGGGTGCAGGTTACATGGCACACTTAAGTGCGGGGAGATCAGCATGCATAAACATAACATACATGTAATACTGTCGCGCCTTAGCAACAGACACATAATAGTTCATAGGCGGTATTACCACTGCTTCTGGGTCAGTGTTAATCTGTGGCATGACATAACTGTAAAGGATACACTTTTCTTGTAAGAGGGAGCATCAGCAGGCTAATGGCACATTTTCTGGGCCGTTAAACCATTAGCGCACTGCCCATCTCTGCATTTAACTCTGCAAGGATGTTCCTGAACATCCTTGCAGAGATTGCAGCTGCACACTAATTGTACAGCTGCAGGGCCAGGTAGCCTGCTGTCAGTGACAGCAGGGCTCCCTATAGAGAAGGCAGGAATGGTTTTTCTGTCATTCCCGCCTTCCTCATCACTCTATACATGGTGCTCAATGAGCACTGTATATACTGATCAGGAAGTGGCAATATTTTTCCTGGTCTGATCCTAGCGATCATGTGCTCACCAGGGGAGCTGCTGGGTCTCAGCAGATCCAAATCAGCTGTGCAGTGAGGCTGAAGAGTTTGTTCAACCTCTCCAGGGGCTGCATTCCCCCTGTAACTGGGAGCTAATATGCCAGCCCTAGTCACAGGAGAAATCAGCAATAGAATGTAATGTTAGAATCTTATGGGGGGCACAAAGTGTAAAATGAAAATAAATTAATCACCTCAGGTGACTGTAAACTATATGTCCCCTATAGCAAAATGACCATTACGGAAAGAAGACATCATTCTAAAGTATTTTAGCTGCACTTTGTGTTATAAAAAAAAAAAAAAAGTTTTATATTTTCCCAGATATAAATGTTCGAATAAGAAAAGGCACAAAAATGATTTACATTACTGGACAGAAAAAAAAAAGTTATGGCTTTTAAACACACTTGTTCTAAAGAAAAACATTCAAAATGCGCCAAGTCAGGAAAGGGGGCAAAAGTGGTTAAAGTAGATGAATCGCTATCATTTTTTTATGTATAATTCAGTAGTGAATATATGAAACTCTCATCATCCTCACCTTCCAGTAGCCTGAAGTTCTCTTCCCTGTCTGTATGTGCTTAGTAAATTTACCCCCAAAAATATTAGTCTGGAATAACAATACTAGATGGTAAGGTAGGGAGGAGGGAGGGGAGGTGCAGCTGCAGCAGGAGCTCTCCCTCAGTGTCTGTGTGAAATCCCTGCTGTGAGAGGGAGGGGGGAGCTGTCATGTTACAGTCTCTGCCTCAGCAGAATGCATAACGGATGGCGAGCAGCAGAGGTAGATCTGATTATCCTCAATCATTGAGCACCTGATTCATTGCTCTCCAAAAATTCCCTCTACCCTTAAGGCCTCCTGCACACGACCGTTGTGTGCACCCGTGGCCGTTGTCCCGTTTAACGTGTTTTGTCTGCGGTCCCATTGACTTTCAATGGGTCAGTGGAAAAATCGGAAACTGCACCGCTTGGCAGCCGCATCCGTGATCCGTGTTTCCTGGCCGTGAAAAAAATATGACCTGTCCTATTTTTTTCACGGCCAACGGTTCACGGACCCATTCAAGTCAATGGGTCCGTGAAAAATCACGGATGCACACAAGATTGTCATCCGCGTCCGTGATCCGTGTCCGTTTTTTCCTATCATTTCAATGGCAAACTTGACTTAGATTTTTTTTTTCATTTTCCATGTCCGTGGATCCTCCAAAAATCACGGAAGACCCACGGAAGAAAAACGGGCACGGATCACAGTACAACCGATCCACGTTTTGCGGGACGTTAAAAAATACTGTCGTGTGCAGGAGGCCTAAATGTGAGATAGGGATGAAAATCATCTCACCTGTCATCTAATAAACAGTAAGGAGCTGTATCATTTTTACAGCACTGTTATAGTGTGGGTGACATTAGGGGATGCAGGGAAGAATTTCAAGTGTCTGCTGGAGTTTCCCTTTAAAATAAAAATATGAAACTCAAAATCAGGTTCCTGTAGCAAAAAAATTAAAAAAAAGCCATTGATCTTATGTTTTACACCGATCACAGTGACAGCAAAAATCAAAGCATCCTTCAAAAAAAAAGCCATCTCAAGGTGTCAAAAATATGAAATCCGTCAAGCTTTCCTCGGCTCCTTCTCTCGCAGGTCCCCGAGAGATACGACAAAATAGCATCTAAATTGAATTGTGGAGCTGAAGTGACTGCACTGATTGCATATAGATTTTTCATCATTGACCGATGCACTTATGAAGGATATGACATGTCAATATGCGATGCTGGGAAAAAGTATTTGCCCCCTCTGCATTGGCATCCTCTATTATTGCAAATTCCCAAAGACAATCATTTCCGATGATGATTATGTAACGCCCCAGAGTGGCATGACCACTTCTGCACCTCGCTACTATCTCCGGGCTGATGGCTGATATCATGTGATTCTATGCATTTATTTCCAGGTCCTATATAATGTCCATATCTCTTTCCATGTAACGGTTATGTTCAATTGTAATATGTCTGGTTCACCAGCAGGTGGCAGCATAAATGGCAGAGCTACAGGGACAGAGAATGGAACCTTCCCTTCCATTCTAACACCCCCCTCTGTGGTGTGGTGGGCATTACCCCCACTTGCTGCAGGGAGGGAGGAGTTTAGTTTAAGTTCAGTTGCAGTTGTCCTCTGCTAGGGGAAGGTTCTAGTTTATCCCCTACCATGGGAGGGTGTGCAGCAGGTGCACGTCCCTGTTAGACTTGCCTTGCCCAGGCCAGCTGGAGCACCTTCAGCTCAGCTGGACATGGAGGCAGAAGCTTGGAGCCTCTGAAGCCAGGAGTAAAGTTCCCTGGACCAGTTTAGAGTCAGACTACAAGAAGGAAGTTGCAGCCTTCAGCTAAAGCTAAGTTATACAGCTATCCTGCTAGCACAGCAGAGCCAGAGAGCGACAGACGTAGCGGTTAATGCCAAAGCCTGCTGGGAACCAAGACAAAGCCTGAAACTTCTTGGAGAAACGTTTATGCAAAGTAAAGCTGTTTTTAACTTCATCACCAAGTCTGGACTCAATTTATTTAATCATCCCCTTGATCATTGCTGCGGAACCAACCCCTAGGGTCCAGCGTATCCAGGTAGGAGCACCGGGACACGTGCACAAGACATTAAGGGACATTTAGGCCACCCTACACCACTCTGGCATTCCTACACCTGGGTACCATCTACTACATCACTAAAAGGGGCCCTGTGTGCCCTTGTTGTTTCATTGCAACTGGCGTCACGAAAACAAGTATGGTATTCTTTTTTTTCCTCTTAAAGGGCCCTGGGGGGAGGCACCCGCTGCAATTACACCAGCTTTAACTTCACACTTTCTATACAGTGACAGCAGATTTAGGCTACTTTCACACTGTCGTTTCAGGGTCCGCCTGTGAGATCCGTTTCAAGGCTCCCACAAGCGGCCCCAAACGGATCAGTTTAGCCCCAATGCATTCTGAATGGATAAGGATCCGTTTAGAATGCATCAGTTTGACTCCGTTCCGCCTCCATTCCGCTCTGGAGGCGGACACCAAAACGCTGTTTGCAGCGTTTTGGTGTCCGCCTGGGGGAGCCATACGGATCCGTCCTGACTTACAATGTAAGTCAATGGGGACGGATCCGTCTACATTGACACAATATTGGTGCAATTGTAAACTGATCCGTCCTTTATTGACTTTCAATGTAAAGTCAGGACGGATCCGTTTGACTTACACTTAGACTTTTTTTTTACTAAGTTATGCAGACGGATCCATACTGAACGGATACCATTGTTTGCATTTATAGGTGCGGATCCGTCTGTGCAGATACCAGACGGATCCGCACCTAACGCAGGTGTGAAAGTAGCCTTATTTTATTTATTTTTTTAGGAATTTTTAAAGAGCTGCCTAAAATCAGATATATTAGATGCAGTTGTGTAGAGGGAGCAGAGAGAGAAATCACATATTCGTGCCCTCTCCAGCTCACCTCTAGCTTCTCTACAATGAAGTGTCCAAAACTTTAACCTAAAATATGTTAGATGTGAGTAACTGAATGAACAATTTCTAGTGGGAGAAGCGGAATGGAGAAGCACAACCTAACAGAAACATTGTTGCAGTTTTAGTCTGCCATAGACTTGTATAGTTTTTCACTACAAGTCTATGGGAATGACTAAGCTGTTTCCCCAGACATAAATAAGTCTTCAGACATAAATAATGCTAAACCAGCCATTCAAAGGGTCAGTTTGTCTATTTTTGCCCCTTCAAAACTTTGCATAGTCCCTTATGGTAACTGTGGAAAACTGCAAACTTCCCAGCACATAGGTAGAAAGTCCTAAAGTCTTTCAGCATTAGCTGGCTGTGCAATAACCCTTTCCACAATGCAGTGCAGCTATAGTGTAATAACAGTGCAAATCAACAGGATATATAACAATAAACATATATAATGCAGTATAAAACAGCAGTATAAATCACAGTACAAGTTAACTCTTCCAAGTGCACTAAAATAGGGAGTTTATGACTTTGCATAGTAGCAAAGGGGGCAAATGTCCACAAATGTGCATAGTCCAAAGTACCCTTGCTCCAGGGCACTACCTCAGTGCTGCAGCCCCTCCCTTGAATAGGTGATTGCTGTATCCGAAACAACCAAGCAGCATGGAGCAGCATTGTTCAATGTCCATTTAAACTCCTGCTAGCTGGGGGAACGAGGGACCAGGGACAGACCCCACCATTCCAGCATTTATCATCCATCCAGTGGACAGGGGATGCATGCTTTCTGCTGGAATGCCCCTTTGAGTCCTAAAGTCTTGAGTGCAGGATCTATATATTTTTCCTACGACTTCATTTGGTAGATTTTATGCTGGTAAACAATGTAAATAAGTTGCAATCAACTGAGTGTTAAAGGGTTCGAGATAGGAACCGGCTGACTCTTTGGGAGCCCAGAAATTCCTGCTGCGCGAGGAGGGTGCGTCTTATGTAATGGGTTTGTTGTGTTATTTCCGCTTCGGGGAAAAGATAAAATTGTTTCATGAAATTCATTGCGTGTTTTGTACAAATCAATGTTGGACGAGCCGTGCGTGGAATCCCAGAAGGGAGATTTGTGAAATGTTTTGATTGAGTGCAAATGAACATGAGAACTGGAAGATTGTAAGGAGTAAGATGACCTCGACCAAAAGTGCTCCAGCCTGAGCGCCCTACAGCGCGTCTGCTGATGCCTGGTGTGTATAGTTAGTGGTGTCACTACGGGTGGTGCAGGGAAGGGGGGGGGAGATCTAACGGCATGGTCACCACCGATATAAAAGAACATGTCAGATTCTATGTAGAGATGCAGGGGATAGGCATATTATTTACCACCCCGTTTAAAAAAAGATGCACAACATTTTTAATTTATGCCTACAAATTTGTGCAGTTTAACCCCTTAAGGATGCAGCCTAGCTTAGGCCTCCAGGACTTTACTATCATCAGGATAGGCCAACAACAAAGATCAGTGGGGGGGTCCAACAGCTCCATCAGCTGCGACCTTGTAGCCCCAGCACCTGAAGTCAGCGGCAGAACTACACAGCTCCATCCATTGTGTAGCGGCCGAAGACAGTAACTGCAGCAACTGCTAGTAACCAGTTCTTTCCGATGCATGGAGCTTTGTAGTTCTGGAGCTACAGCAAAACAGCTGATCGGAGAGTTTGCGGGGTGCTAGGACCCCACTGGTTTTCCAGAGTAATTTTAAAAGAATGGGAAAGAACATTATTTTTTTTTAAATATCTTTATTGCAATTTTTTCAATTCTTACATAAATTTTCACAAACCATACATAATTACATAAGTTAGTTACATAAGTTAATTTTTACACAACATCTTGTACCTACATAATTACATAAGTTAATTACATATACAGTACAGACCAAAGGTTTGGACACACCTTCTCATTCAAAGAGTTTTCTTTATTTTCATGACTATGAAAATTGTAGATTCAAACTGAAGGCATCAAAACTATGAATTAACACATGTGGAATTATATACATAACAAACAAGTGTGAAACAACTGAAAATATGTCCTATTCTAGGTTCTTCAAAGTAGCCACCTTTTGCTTTGATTACTGCTTTGCACACTCTTGGCATTCTCTTGATGAGCTTCAAGAGGTAGTCACCTGAAATGGTCTTCCAACAGTCTTGAAGGAGTTCCCAGAGATGCTTAGCACTTGTTGGCCCTTTTGCCTTCACTCTGCGGTCCAGCTCACCCCAAACCATCTCGATTGGGTTCAGGTCCGGTGACTGTGGAGGCCAGGTCATCTGGCGCAGCACCCCATCACTCTCCTTCATGGTCAAATAGCCCTTACACAGCCTGGAGGTGTGTTTGAGGTCATTGTCCTGTTGAAAAATAAATGATGGTCCAACTAAACGCAAACCGGATGGAATAGCATGCCGCTGCAAGATGCTGTGGTAGCCATGCTGGTTCAGTATGCCTTCAATTTTGAATAAATCCCCAACAGTGTCACCAGCAAAGCACCCCCACACCATCACACCTCCTCCTCCATGCTTCACAGTGGGAACCAGGCATGTAGAGTCCATCCGTTCACCTTTTCTGCGTCGCACAAAGGCACGGTGGTTGGAACCAAAGATCTCAAATTTGGACTCATCAGACCAAAGCACAGATTTCCACTGGTCTAATGTCCATTCCTTGTGTTCTTTAGCCCAAACAAGTCTCTTCTGCTTGTTGCCTGTCCTTAGCAGTGGTTTCCTAGCAGATATTCTACCATGAAGGCCTGATTCACACAGTCTCCTCTTAACAGTTGTTCTAGAGATGTGTCTGCTGCTAGAACTCTGGGTGGCATTGACCTGGTCTCTAATCTGAGCTGCTGTTAACCTGCGATTTCTGAGGCTGGTGACTCGGATGAACTTATCCTCCACAGCAGAGGTGACTCTTGGTCTTCCTTTCCTGGGGCGGTCCGCATGTGAGCCAGTTTTTGTAGCGTTTGATGGTTTTTGTGACTGCACTTGGGGACACTTTCAAAGTTTTCCCAATTTTTCGGACTGACTGACCTTCATTTCTTAAAGTAATGATGGCCACTCGTTTTTCTTTACTTAGCTGCTTTTTTCTTGCCATAATACATATTCTCACAAAGAAGAGCGGGGGGCGGCACAGTCAAACAAGCACACAGTCAGTGTAATCACAACCGTTCCAAGGCCAGCGAGGAAAGGAGCGCTCGGCGGTGCACTGCTGCAAACAGTGAGTAGGATATAATAATGGTCGGTAGGTAGAAAGAATATGCAGCGGCACTCACCGGTAGCGTTCAAACAGCTTTATTCAGCCACGATCAGGCAGGGGGTGGACAAGTCAAACACGCAGTGACAGCGGCGGCCGTTTCGCGCTAATTGCGCTTCATCAGGCTGTGCTTCAATGCGCATATGTGTCCGCACTTCCTTTAACCTCTAGTGCAGGCCGACGTCATGTAAATGGACGAATCAGGCCGCACATAGGTGAAAGGGGTTGCGCTTAACAACTAAAAACATGGACAAGTGCAACAAATTTGCAACATATCAGCAAAACATCAGACACAAACACACAAGTAAGTAGGACACATATGAATGTGAAATCAAGAATTTTTGATTACAGGAAAGGGCTGAGGTCGTTTCTATCATTCAATCCAAGCTCTCCCAAAGCTTGTGTGCGCAGGATCCACCGGGCTTCCCTCTGCAGGAGGAGGCGGTGTCTATCCCCTCCCTGGGGAGGAGTGGGTACTGTTTCTAAACCGGAGAATGAAATGCAACTGGTATCCCCATTATGGGCCTCTTTGACATGTTGGATGAATCTGGGGCACCCCTTTCCTGTTCTTATTGAATTCAGGTGTTCCCTAAACCTTTCAAACAGGCACCTGATAGTTTTGCCGATATAAAATCGACCGCAGGGGCACAATAGCAGATACACTACATATGTGCTCCTGCAATTAATAAAGGTGTTCACTTTATGTTGGATACCTGCAAATCCAATGGATTTCTTCAGGGAGTTATGATTGCAAAACGAGCAGTTGCCACGCTTGAAATTCCCTTTAGGTAAATTGCTGTTAAGCCAATTCTCGTTCCTGTTGGGCTTAAACCTGCTTCTGACTAGTCTGTCTTTTATGGTATGCGCCCTTCTAAAGGAAATCAGTGGTTTCTGTTCAGTGAGTTCGCACAGGCTTGCATCTCTCCTCAATACGTCCCAATTTTTAAAAATAACGGAGCGAATGCGCTCTGCCATGGGACTATATTTAAATGAAAATGCAAACCTCCTGAAATCTGCGTCCCTTTGTTTATTTTCGTAGTTGACCCTCCTAAGTAAACTGTCTTGGGAGAAATCCTTCTCAACCTTCCTCATGTCCTCCTCCAATGGTTCTTCAGGATACCCTCTCTCCATGAGGCGTTTTTTTAGTTCTTCTGCCTGCCTGCAATAACTGCTATTTTTACTGTTAATGCGCCTTAGTCTGACAAATTGTCCGTAAGGTACAGCTCTCTTCACGCAGGGAGGATGGAAGCTGTCATGGCGGAGCAAGGAGTTGGTCGCCGTGGGCTTACGAAAGCCCTCCGTGACCAACTCGTCGCCTTCCACCACGACAGCCACATCCAAGAACTCCAATCTGGAACCTCCGAAATTGAGGGTAAACGTCATACCCATATCATTACCATTTAGGAAACCTACGAACTCCCTACACTCGCTTTCAGTACCCTCCCACACTATGAATACGTCATCTACGAACCGTAGATAAGTTTTCAGTTTGGATACATACGGGTTCGTGATGGAGTAAATGTACCTATCCTCAAATCTAGCAAGGTACATATTAGCGAATGTACAGGAGACGGGGGTCCCCATGGCCGTGCCAACCTTTTGTTTGTACCAATCCGCCCCAAACTGAAACACATTGTTGGTTAATATAAACTCTAATGCCTCGCCAATGAAACTGCAATACATCTGACTCTTGCCCAAATTGGCCACGATGTCAAGGATCGCCTCCACCCCCGCATCGTGTGGGATGCGGGTGTAGAGGCTCTCCACATCGAGGGATACCAATTGGTACCCACCCTGCCAATGTAGCTCTTTGATAGCTGTCAAAAACTCATTAGTATCTTTGAGGTATGCAGGAGCACTGGTGAGCACAGGTCTCAGGAGCCAGTCCACGTACTTGGACAAAGGCTCCGTCACTGAGCCAATCCCCGCGACGATAGGACGTCCCGGGGGCTGGCTCAGTGATTTATGGACCTTCGGAAGAAAGTACCAAGATGGTTTAGCTGGGGAGGAAGGAACAAGTTTATCCATCATATTGCTGGGGAGGAAACCAGCCTCCACATATTTGGAGATGAGGGATTTTAGTAACTGTTGGATATTGGCCACGGGGTCCCCCCGTATCCTCTCATAGACGCCGGTGTCTCCCAGCTGTCTAAGGGCCTCCTTCCTCTCCTTTATTAATTGCAGGAGCACATATGTAGTGTATCTGCTATTGTGCCCCTGCGGTCGATTTTATATCGGCAAAACTATCAGGTGCCTGTTTGAAAGGTTTAGGGAACACCTGAATTCAATAAGAACAGGAAAGGGGTGCCCCAGATTCATCCAACATGTCAAAGAGGCCCATAATGGGGATACCAGTTGCATTTCATTCTCCGGTTTAGAAACAGTACCCACTCCTCCACAGGGAGGGGATAGACACCGCCTCCTCCTGCAGAGGGAAGCCCGGTGGATCCTGCGCACACAAGCTTTGGGAGAGCTTGGATTGAATGATAGAAACGACCTCAGCCCTTTCCTGTAATCAAAAATTCTTGATTTTATATCCATATGTGTCCTACTTACTTGTGTGTTTGTGTCTGATGTTTTGCTGATATGTTGCAAATTTGTTGCACTTGTCCATGTTTTTAGTTGTTAAGCGCAACCCCTTTCACCTATGTGCGGCCTGATTCGTCCATTTACATGACGTCGGCCTGCACTAGAGGTTAAAGGAAGTGCGGACACATATGCGCATTGAAGCACAGCCTGATGAAGCGCAATTAGCGCGAAACGGCCGCCGCTGTCACTGCGTGTTTGACTTGTCCACCCCCTGCCTGATCGTGGCTGAATAAAGCTGTTTGAACGCTACCGGTGAGTGCCGCTGCATATTCTTTCTACCTACCGACCATAATACAAATTCTAACAGTCTATTCAGTAGGACAATCAGCTGTGTATCCACCTGACTTCTCCACAACGCAACTGATGGTCCCAACCCCATTTATAAGGCAAGAAATCCCACTTATTAAACCTGACAGGGCACACCTGTGAAGTGAAAACCATTTCAGGTGACTACCTCTTGAAGCTCATCAAGAGAATGCCAAGAGTGTGCAAAGCAGTGATCAAAGCAAAAGGTGGCTACTTTGAAGAACCTAGAATATGACATATTTTCAGTTGTTTTACACTTTTTTGTTATGTATATAATTCCACATGTGTTAATTCATAGTTTTGATGCCTTCAGTGTGAATCTACAATTTTCATAGTCATGAAAATAAAGAAAACTCTTTGAATGAGAAGGTGTGTCCAAACTTTTGGTCTGTACTGTACATATTTACCCCCCTCCCCACCCGTAGTTAGTCAGTAGCCACAACAACAACAAAAAATATTTATAACATTGGTGGCACAGTGTGCGGCCTCCCCTCTCCCCCCCCCCCCCCCGATCATTGGTGGCAGCGGAGTTCCGATCCGAGTCCCAGTTTAACCTACGGCCACGGATCACGGACACGGATGCCAATCTTGTGTGCCTCCGTGTCTTTTCACGGACCCATTGACTTGAATGGGTCCATGAACCGTTGTCCATCAAACAAATAGGACAGGTCATATTTTTTTGACGGACAGGATACACGGATCACGGAGGCGGATGACAAACGGTGCATTTTCCGAGTTTTCAACGGACCCATTGAAAGTCAATGGATCCGCAGGAAATCACGGAAAACGGAACAACGGCCACGGGTGCACACAACGGTCGTGTGCATGAGGCCTTAGTCTTCCCGCACAGGTTCCAGAGTACCCTGCCATTTATGAGTTAGATTGTGAATTGCTCTTCTGTTATTTTTTTGATGCGACAGCCATTGGTATATTCTTGAGATCAATTTCTTGCCAGGTCTTAACTCAATAATATTTTCCAATGGCTGTGGCAAGGTGGCTATTTGTGTGCCCTTCCCTATCGTCTTATACAATGCATGCTTTAGTTGTAAGTAATAGAACCTCAGTCCTATCTCTCTCAGTTGGTATTTCCTTTTTAACTCTTCATACGGTATTATATCCCCCGCCTCCCATACCTGTCCCAATTTGTATATCCCATATTTCCACCAGATCTTCTGCTCGATTAATTCTAACTCTATGAGGCTAGTATTGTCCCATAGTATGGTCTCTACATGTAACCCAGTTTGGGACCATAGTTCCTTTACCGTCTCCCAGCTCTTAGCCATCAAGAGAATCAAAGGTCTATATTTACCTCCCTGTTGGGCAAGAATACCCGTTTCCATAACTTGAAAAATATTGTATTTCTCCAGTCTTTTATTTATCCCTGCTATAAAATTTTTATAATTTTGCGAGTTGCTCCATGTTGTCATATTTTTTATAATCCCTGCCCTAAAGAAGAGTTCCAAATCTGGTACAGACAGTCCACCCTCCCTCTCCGGAATACTCAGTATCTGTGCCTTTATCCTCGGTTTTTTTCCTCGCCATATTAAATCGGTCAATAAGCTAGCTATTGTTTTAAAATATCTTTTTGGAATTATCGCAGGTGTATTCCACAGCATGTTATTTAGGGAGGGTAGTACACACATCTTAACCAGTGAGATGCGTCCCGCCATCGACATGTACAATCTTTTCCATACGCCTATTTTCTTCTTTATTTCCTGGATTTTCGGGATCACATTTAGTCTAACATAATCATTGGGATCCGAAGTGATCTGAATTCCCAAATATTTAACGGGTTTATTCATCATCTTATTTTCCAACTGGCCCGGTCTAAAGTCGTTCAGAGGGTCAATCGGGATGCATGCCGATTTAGACCAGTTTATACTGAGTCCTCATGTCTACCAAATTGTTCGAATACCTGAAATATCCTGTTTAATGATCCATGTGAACCCACAAATAACATGATATCATCCATCATCCTCATGGGTACGGTATCTGAACCCCACAATTTCCGGATCCTGTCTAATCATGTCTGCAAGCGGTTCAATAGCTATGGCAAAGAGCAGAGGGGACATCCCTGTCTAACCCCCCTGCCGATTGTTACGCTGTCTGAATATTCTCCAATGGGAAAGAACTTGTTAAATATAAGAAAGAAGCCATACTCACCTCCACGATTCCCCGCTGCTGCCGCTATGAGGCTGCTCTGGTCCCTGCGACTCCGCACTTCCTGTCCTGGATCAACATACTGCAAATGCTAGCAAAGACCGACTCAGCCAATCACTGGCCGAGTCAGGTCATCACTAAGGCCACTGATTGGCTGTGAGGGTCTTTCCTAAGCTTTTAACGTCTCGAGTTTAGGACAGGCAGTGCAGAGCTGTCTCGGAATGACAGCGGCGGGTGATTGTGGAGGAGGATATGGCTTCATATCTTAAACAGCTTTTTCGAGAATTCAATACAGATGGCCTATCCTAGGGATAGGACATCAAAATCTGATCGATGGGGGTCCTGCACCCAGCACCTCCCTCCATAGGTTATGCAGAGAGAATTAAAAAAAAATATACGTCAGAGCATACAGTACTTAAAGGCTATGGACACCTTAAGGGCAATTTTATGATTGCATCTTACTTATTTTGGGAAAAAATAATTTTTTCAATTTCGATTAATTGTTTGAAGAGGACCGTTGTGGTCTCCTCCCAGCTTTCCAAGCACAGCGCCATACATTGTACAGTGACTATGCTTGGTATTGCAGCCCAGGCCCATTTACTTGAAAGGGACTGGGCAATATGACTAGGGATGAGTGAACCCGTGGAAGTTCAGGTTCGCCGGGTTCAGTTATTTTCTGTTAAAACATGGTCATAGCAAAAAATAATAGCATTCTTACGACAGAATGCAAAAGAATAACCATGTTATAACGGAAAATAATAAAATTACCCGAACACCAAACCCGGACTTCAGTGAAAAAGTCAGGGTTCGGGTCCGGGTACATGAACTCACAAAGGTTCGGTATGAACCCGAACTTTGCAATTCGAGTTCGCTCATCCATACGTATGACTAATGAACGTGACGTCACTGACCTATGAAGAGGCTGCTGCGCACACTGGAGTGTGGCGTCCTCATCAAACAGCTGATCGGTGGTGATGCCAGGAATCAGGCTCCGATCACTGACCAGCTATAGATTATCTATCCTGATGATTAGTCAACAGTATTGTACTGTAGGAAAACTCCTTCTGGAGCATTTTTTAAGATTGTACTTCAATCATTTTGGGCTAAAAATAATTTTTTTCAATAGGTCTTTTTTTTTAATCCTCAGCCATTTCTTAAATACAGGGTTCAAAATCAGTCTGTTTGCAAACTATCAGTTACTGTTTTCTGTAATCTCTGATCTCCTGATCTCATAAACAATTATTTAACCCATATTCTAATTAGTTTGATAGGAATTGAGCCATAAGGACTGTTTATAAGGTCAGGAGATCAGAGATAAGAGCACATGAGGTGGTGGTGTTAAAAAAAAAAAAAGAGAAACTCATAGCCTGTAAATAGACTGAGTTTTAACTCCTGTATAGGGTTGAACCAACACCTGGAAGTTCGAATTCGCCGGGTTCGGGACCAGAACTAGACCCCGAACTTGACCCTGAACCCCATCGAAGTCAATGGGGACCAGAACTTTGGGGCACTAAAGAGGCTCAAAAAAAGTCAAAGAAAGGGCTAGAGGGCTGCAAAAGGAAGCAAAATAGGGGTAAGAGCAAGACAATTGCCCTGCAAACAAATGTCGATAGGGAAGTGAATTAAAATAACATAGAATAAAAAAAAAAGTTTAAAATAATGATCTTGAACTAGGAGGTGGAGGTCAAAGTGGAGTAGGAGGTTGAGGAGGCGGTGGATGTGGTGGCGTAGGTGGAAGCGGTGGCGGCGGTGGTATTTTTTTTTAAAGTTTTTAATAAATTTGGGAAGACCCCAAAACATTGGGAAGTATAAAAAAGAAAACTAAGAGAAGTGCTCTGGAGTATAACAATAGCTGGGTGCGGCCGGTATACTTGTCTATTCTGCACAAGGTCAAGTCCTGTGGGATCCATGCCTGGTTCATTTTAATGAACATGAGCTTGTCCATATTGGCTAAACACACGTTCGGACAATACACTGGTCGCAGGGCAGGCCAGCACCTCCAGGGCGTAAAGGGCAAGCTCAGGCCATGTGCCCAATTTGGAGACCCAGAAGTTGAATGGGGCACACGCCTACACGTACTGTTCCACCATGTTGCTGAAATGCTGCCTCCTGCTAAGACGTTCCATATCAGCTGGTGGTGCTGGTTGTTGTGGCGTGCTGTCAAAGCTTTTCCACATTTCGGCCATGCTAACCCTGCCTTCTGAGGTGCTGGCGGTGCCCCAGCTGCGTTGGCGACTTCTTCCTCCTCCTCTGCCTTCTCCTTGTGCTTCCACTGAGCCCCCGCTGTCAGGGGGGAATGCCATCAGCAGCGCGTCTACCAGCATGCGCTTGTACTCGCACATCTTCCGATCACGCTCCAGTGACGGAATTAAGGACGGCATGTTGTCCTTGTAGTGGGGATCCAGCAGCGTGGCCACCCAGTAATCAGCACTGGTTAGAATGTGGGCAACTCGGCGGTCGTTGCACAGGCACTGCAGCATGTAGTCGCTCATGTGTGCCAGGCTGCCCAGAGGCAACGACAAGCTGTCCTCTGTGGGAGGTGTATTGTCTGTGTCCTCTGTATCCCCCCAGCCACGCTCCATTGATGCCCATAAGCTGCTTTGGGTGCCACCCTGCTGTGAACACGGTTCCTTGTCTTGATCATCCTCCTCAGCCTCCAGAACTGTGTCCTGGCTGGACAATTGTGTACCCGGCCTCTGTTGGTGCAGGAACTCACCCTCTGAGCCACTTGTGAATGACTAGCCTGATAAACGTGGAAATGATCCCTCTTCCTCCTGTGCCACATCCCCTTCCATCATCGCCAGAAGCGTTTTTTCAAGGAGACATAGAAGTGGAATAGTTACGCTGAGAAATGCGTTATTGGCATTGGTCATGTTGGTGGAGTACTCGAAACACACGTCCCGCATGGAGTCCCACTTGTTGGTGGTGAAGTGGTGCTGTTCCGCAGAGCGACACACCCGTGTGTGCTGCAGCTGAAACTCCACTATGGCCTGCTGCTGCTCGCACAGTCTGTCCAGCATGTGCAAGGTGGAGTTCCACCTTGTGGGCACATCGCATATGAGGCGGTGAGCGGGAAGGCGGAAGTTACGCTGGAGCGCAGACAGGCGAGCAGCAGCAGGGTGAGAACGCCAGAAGCGCGAACAGACGGCCCGTACTATATGCAGCAGCTCTGACATATCGGGGTAATTTTTAAGGAATCTCTGCACCACCAAATTCAGCACATGCGCCAGGCAAGGGATGTGCGTCAAACCGGCTAGTCCCAGAGCTGCTACGAGATTTCGCCCGTTATCGTATACCACCAGGCCGGGCTTGAGGCTCAGTGGCACCAACCACTCCTCCGTCTCGACATGCGCCAAACTGCTATCCGCCTCAGGCCCAGCCCCCACTGCATTTACCCAGTGTGCAGATAGAGAGATATAACTTCCCTGCCCATGCTTACTGGTCCACATATTGATAGTTATGTGGACCTTGCCACAGATGGCGTTGCACAGTGCACACCTAATTTTGTCTGCCACTTGGTTGTGCAGGGCGGGGATGGCTCGCCTGAAAAAGTAGTGGTGGCTGGGAACCACGTACTGTGGGACAGCCACCACCATAAGGTTTTTTTAAAGTCTCTGTCTCCACCAGACGGAATAACAGCATTTCAAAGGCCAGGAATGCTGGCATTCAGGGCTAGGGATCCCGGGTGGGTAGAGGGGTACTTCCTCTTTCTCTCCAGTGTTTGGGGGATGGACAGCGGAACGCTTCCATGGGACATGCTTGGTGACGGTGACTGACGTGGTGGCGTTGCTGTCACATCCTCTGTTTGCAGGGTGGCAGGTGCCACTGTCACTCCAGAGGGGGAGTAAGAGTAAGACTGCAGCAGAAGAGGGAGCAGGAGGAGCCTGAGATCTTAAGTGGTGGTGCTCAGGTTGAGAAAGTTTATGCCTCGCTTCGGGCTCTGATGCAAACCACTCGCGTTTTGTCGTCAGCACATGCCTGAAGAACTGCCACGCCAGGGAACTCCTTGGAGCTGGCTTTGGTGTGCTCGGTCCCTTGGTACGGTGGGCAGTAGCAGGCATACTGTCTAGGGGACGCCCGCTCCGCTTTTGCACCCTGCTCCCTCTTTTGCTGTGCGTCTGGTGCTGTGGGACCACCACCTCTTCCTCCGAACTACACAGGTCACTCGCATGACCTTGATTCCATGTGGGGTCTAGGACCTCATTGTCCTCCACATCATCTTCCACTAACTCTTCACCTCTGCCCTCCTTGCCAGTCTGCACACTGCAGAAAGCCGCAGCATTTGGCACCTGTGTTTCGTCATCAGAGACATGCTGCGGTGGTCAGGGCCGGCTCCAGGTTCATGTGGGCCCTTGGGCGATAAAGCCTCAGTGGGCCCCCCTGTGCTAAGGCCCCTTGCAGACAAGCGTTCCTCCCGCAGCGAGTCCGCATCGCAGCACCCGGCCTGACCTCCCAGCACTGATGGGATTCACATAGCATTATATTGATTTATGATGCTATGTAACCCTTATAGTCCTGGAATGTATTAGATGACACTAACAGCATTATGCCAGTTATCCAATACATTCCAGAACTTTAAGGGTTAGATCAATCAATATAATGCTATGTGACCTCCGGCAGCGCTGGGAGGTTGGGCCGGGTGCTGCGATGTGGACTTGCTGCGGGAGGAACGCTAGTCTGCAAGGGGCATAAGGGCTCTTTCATACGAGCGGATGCCGTGCGGGTAATCCGCTGCGTGAAAGAGTGCCAAGCCCCGTCCAGGACAGCAGAGACACGGAGCAGTAACATGATTGATAATGCTCTTTGCCTCTCTGTGATAATTTTACTACAAAATCACAGTGACAACTGTATCTCACTGTCATTTTGTAGTAAAAATGGCACAGAGAGGCACAGAGCATTATCAATCATGTTACTGCTCCGTGTCTCTGCTGTCCGGAGCGGGGCTTGGCTCTCTTTCACACAGCGGATTACCCGCACGGCACCCGTTCGTATAAAAGAGCCCTTAGGCCTCATGCACACGGCTGTTATGCATCTGTTGCGGTCCCCAATGCACGGGCAACATCCGTGCAGCGGCCGGGACAGATCCGGACCCATTCAACTTGAATGGCCGTATGCGGGCAGCAATACAGCCATGGGCCCACAACGGCCGTGTGCATGAGGCCTAAAACAAACTCCTATGAAAAATAATTTTTCCTCCTAAGAAAATAATAATCAATAATACACTTTATTGGCAAAAATTCATAAGAGGAAAATTTCCTCTTATGAATTTTTGCCAATAAACTGTATAATTGATTTCATGGGTTCTGGTATTTTCTTAGAGGAGTTTATATTGTGTTTTAGGCCGAATGCACGCGGCTGTGAGCGGTCCGTGGTATCCTGGCCTGGCATCCTGCTGAGAGCTGGAGCGTACAGCGTCATTGGTTGCTGCTATGACACTGTTAATGCTGCCGCTGCATTATAGTAATAAACTCGTATAGATCATACGAGTGTATTACTGTAGTGCAGCGGCGGCATGAAGCGCACGGCGTCATAGCAACCAATGACGTCATACGCTCCAGCTCTCAGCAAGATGCCAGGCCGGGATACCACGGACCGCTCACAGCCGTGTGCATTTGGCCTTACAGGCATGATGTGTGCTGCTGATGCTGAGCAAGAGCAAAGCAACACATGCTAATTGTTCTTTATTCAATTATTTAGGTGTTTTGGGTGTTTTGGTGTAGACAGTGACTGAGTCGTGACACTCACTGTAGATAGCCCCAGGCGGCAGGCCCCCCATTTATGTAACAGATATAATAATAAATACTACAATAACTGGTCTTTCTGTGACTTGCTAGACTTACTAGTTAATCTGAATTAGAAATTTAACACGAAATTCAGCTGTCAGCACTTCAGCAGCATTCAGTTGTGTCTGCTCTGGGACTGGGCGCCAGGTTTCCAGCTCTGGGCTCGGCTATCAGGCCTGCTGCTGGCTGGGGGCGGGCTTACAGTGAGTCAGACTCAAATGAGGATCATCGTATTCGCTGGATTCGTTGATCTGACTGTGCGGCGTGCGGTGCCTGGACTCAGAAGAGAAGAGGATCACGTGAGAGAGGGGGCGGGCGCTGCGCAACATGAATAATTATGGCTCGGACGGCGAGCGGGCGCTGCGCTGCGCAAATATTTTCTGGCAAACATTTTAAAGGGGCCGCCGCGGAGACGAGTGGGCCCCCTAACTTACAGTGGGCCCCGGCACTTGCCCGGGTTTGCCGGGTTCTGACGCCGGCCCTGGCGGTGGTCCTCCCATGTCCTAAAACATAAGTGGTTGGGCATCGGTGCACTCAATCTCTTCCACTTCTGGAGCAGGGCTATGTGGACGGCCCTCGGAAACCCCGCTAGCAGAGTCCTCAAAAAGCAGAAGAGACTGCTGCATGACTTGGGGCTCGGACTGCTTGGCTGATTTGCAAGGGGGTGAGGTGAAAGACAGATGCCCATGGGCTGCAGGTGCCAACTCTGCGGTTTCAGCAGGAGACAATGTGAAGGAACTGGATCCACTGTCATCCATCCAATCTACTATCTCCTGTACTTGTTCTGGCCTCACCATTCGTTCACCGGTATTTGGGCCTACAAAATAACGCTTAACGTCCTGTCGCCTACTCGCCCCCGAGGAAGGTGTTTCACTTGTGCGTGTAGCTGGCACAGATCGACCACATCCTCTCCCTGCAACAGGAGCTCCACCAGCAGCACCACGACCGGGGCCACGTCCCTTATTTGATGCTCTCCTCATTCTTTGAGGTCACCCACCGAACTAACAGACGGATGAACTATATTATTTTCCCTGTCACGTATGCAGTGGAGGTGTACCTCACACAATAAACGGGTATATCGCGTGCACCTAACTAACAGACGGATTAACTATTATATTTGTGTGTCAGGGGTACAAAAATAATCGCTGTAGGTCTCCCACAGAATTAACAGCCAGATTTATAATTATCTTTCTGTGTCAGGGGTGCAAAGATGGTGTATTGCACCCACACAAAATCGCACTAGCACTGTCCCTCACTTCAGCTGCTTCCTGTCCCTGCACTACTCAGAGCTGATGGGCGGTGCTACACGTGATCCAGCTTGTATAGAGGCTGGGTCACATGATGCATCAGCCAATCACAGCCATGCCATTAGTAGGAATGGCTGTGATGGCTTCTAATGGCACACAGCTTAAAAGCTTGTTGAGCAGCCTTTCAACAAGCTTTATTAAATGCCCGAACACCAAACTCGAACCCAAACTTTTCCGGCAAAGGCCCGGGTACCAAAAATTGTAAAGTTCGGTACGGACCCGAACTTTATAGTTCAGGTTCACTCAACACTACCCCTGTACTCAGAAATAACTGAAGCTTATTAATTAAGAGGAATGAAAAATATTATTTTAGCCCAAAATAAGTAAGATGCAATCATAAAAAAAATTGCCCTAATGGTGTCTATGACCTTTAAAGGGGTATTTCCATCTCAGACAATGGGGGCATATTGCTAGGATATGCCCCCATTGTCTGTTGAGTGTGGGTCCCCACCTCTGGGACCCGCACCTACAACGAGAACAGAGTGGGGAGAGTGGTGGCTGGAGAACCCCGGAAAACGCGGTCTCCCCATAGAAGTTAATAGGAGCGCACCGTGCTTACGTGGCCACCACTCCCATTCATTTCTATAGGGCCGATGGAAATAGCCAAGCCCCATAGAAATGAATGGAGGGTGGCTGCGCATGCGCAGTGAGCCCTCCGCCACCTTCCCCGCTCCGCTCTCGGTGTAGGTGCGGGCCCCAGAGGTGGGACCCGCACCTATCAGAGAATTGGGTCATCTCCTAGCGATATGCCCCCATTGTCTGTGATGGGAATACCCCTTTAAGTATGCTCTGACATGTATTTTATTTATTTTTTTATCTCTCTGGACAACCCATTTGGAGGGAGGCATAATGAAAAAGATTCACCATTGTTTTTTAGTTTTGTTTTACAGTACCCACCTTACGGTATAAATTACAAGTTAACTTTTTTCTTCTGAGGGTCGTTAAGACAATGACAACGGGCAGCACGGTTTATATCTTCTCCCCTTGTTTGCATGGGTTTCCTCCCACACACCAAAGACACACAGATTGTGAGCCCCACTGGGGAGAGTGAGTGATGATAATTAGGGATGAGCGAATCGACTTCAGATGAAACATCCAAAGTCGATTCGCATAAAACTTCATTCGAGCTCCATACAGTATTAGAATGTATTGGTTCCGACGAGCCGAAGTTATTGCTTCGCAAAGTCTCGCGAGACTCCACGCAATAACTTCATAAATAAATTTGTACTGTAAAAAATATTTCCTTATCCCTAATGATAATGTCTGTACAGCGCCGTGGAATATGTCAGCTCTATATAAGCAAGACAAATAATACCAAATTTATAAAACTTTTTTAAAGTTTTACCATTGTCCGCCTAAAACACATTTTAATTCATTTGCTTTTGTGTCACCATATTCTGAGAGTAACTCTTTTCATGGGGGCATATTCTGTTACCAGGATTGGTTGCAGAATATATTTAGACTTGCAGAACATATGACTTTTTGGTTACTTTTATAGCTTTATTTCAAGGTGAGATAACCAAACACCACCAATGTTGCCACCAATAGTTTTTTTTTTTTATAGGGTTCAGACTGCAGGATAAACATTTTTGGGGTCATTTATCAAGCTAGTTTTAAAGTAGAACTGGTTTAGTTGCCCATAGCAGCCAATTAGATTCCACCTTTCATTTTCAAAAGGAGCAGTAAAAAAAGAAAGGTGGCATCTGATTGGTTGGGCAACTAAGCCAGTTCTACTTTACACCAGTTTGATAAATCTTCCCCCATATTCTTATAGGGCAAGTCTGTTACTGCAGGATAAACATTTTTGGGGTCATTTATCAAGCTAGTTTTAAAGTAGAACTGGTTTAGTTGCCCATAGCAGCCAATTAGATTCCACCTTTCATTTTCAAAAGGAGCAGTAAAAAAAGAAAGGTGGCATCTGATTGGTTGGGCAACTAAGCCAGTTCTACTTTACACCAGTTTGATAAATCTTCCCCCATATTCTTATAGGGCAAGTCTGTTAGACCATTTATGTGTAATTCTTTTTTTATGATATATATTTTTTTTTTCATAATAAAGCCTTTTTGTAAGGGAAAATGCTTTGTTTCCTTTCCTTTGGGGTAATGTTTTTAATCATTTTCCTATAAACTTTATTGAGCTTTTTTCAACTTTTTTCTCCTATAATAAAGCTTTTTGTAAGGGAGAATGCTTTGTGTCCTTAAATTTGGAATTTTCTTGAATTATTTCTCTATAAACTTTATTGCACTTTTTTAAACTTTTCTCTTAGTTCCCCTATAGGTCATAAATATCGGCTCTCCTGATTTCTTTCTATAATTGCAATTCTTCTGTATTTCGGGGTATCATGCCTATCAGTGTCAGGCCTCATGCACACGACCGTTTTTTTTTTAAGGTCCGCAAAAACAGGGTACGTAGGTCCGTGATCCGTGACCGTTTTTTCGTCCGTATGTCTTCCTTGATTTTTGGAGGATCCACGGATATGGTGTCCGCCTGGCCGTGCGGAGCCAAACGGATCCGTCCTGAATTATAATGCAAGTCAATGGGGACGGATCCATTTGACGTTGACACAATATGGTGCAATTGCAAACGGATCCGTCCCCCATTGACTTTCATTGTAAAGTCAGGAGTCCCTTTTATACCATCGGATCGGAGTTTTCTCCAATCTGATGGTATATTTTAACTTGAAGCATCCCCATCACCATGGGAACGCCTCTATGTTAGAATATACCATCGGATTTGAGTTAGATGGTGAAACTCAGATCCGACAGTATATTCTAACACAGAGGCGTTCCCATGGTGATGGGGAGGCTTCAGGTTAGAATATACTAAAAGAACTGTGTACATGACTTCCCCCTGGTGGTCAGTGCGGCCGGCCCCCCCTCCCTCCCCTGTAGTTAACACATTGGTGGCCAGTGCGGCCGGCCCCCCTCCCTCCCCTGTAGTTAACATATTGGTGGCCAGTGCGGCCGGCCCCCCCTCCCTCCCCTGTAGTACTGTAGATTCATTGGTGGCCAGTGGGCACCCCCCTCCCTCCACCTCCTAATTAAAATCGCCCCCCCTATCATTGGTGGCAGCTGAGAGTACCGATCGGAGTCATAGTTTAATCGCTGGGGCTCCGATCGGTAACCATGGCAACCAGGACGCTACTGCAGTCCTGGTTGCCATGGTTACTTAGCAATTTCTAGAAGCATTATACTTACCTGCGAGCTGCGATGTCTGTGAACGGCCGGGCGCTTCTCCTACTGGTAAGTGAAAGGTCTGTGCGGCGCATTGCTTATAGCACAGACCTGTCACTTACCAGTAGGAGGAGCGCCCGGCCGGTCACAGACATCGCAGCTCGCAGGTAAGTATAATGCTTCTAAAAATTGCTAAGTAACCATGGCAACCGGGACAGCAGTAGCATCCTAATTGCCATGGTTACCGATCGGAACCCCAGCGATTAAACTGGGACTCCGATCGGTACTCTCCGCTGCCACCAATGATAGGGGGGAGATTTTAATTAGGAGGGGGGGCCCACTGGCCACCAATGAATCTACAGTACTACAGGGGAGGGAGGGGGGGCCGGCCGCACTGGCCACCAATGTGTTAACTACAGGGGAGGGAGGGGGGCCGGCCGGCCACCAATGAATTTAAAACTGGGGAGGGAGGGGGGTCTGCCCCCTGCTGCCTGGCAGCCCCTGATCTCTTACAGGGGGCTATGATACGCACAATTAACCCATTAGGTGCAGCACCTGAGGGGTTAATTGTGCGGATCACAGCCCCCTGTAAGAGATCGGGTGCTGCCAGGCAGCAGGGGGCAGTCATGTACACAGTTCATAGTATATTCTAACAAGAAGCTTCCCCATTACTATGGGAACGCCTCTGTGTTAGAATATACTGTCAGATCTGAGTTTTCACGAAGTGAAAACTCAGCTCTGAAAAAGCTTTTATGGAGACGGATCTGCGGATCCGTCTGTATGAAAGTAGCCTAGGGCCACGGACCACGGACGCGGATGCCAATCTTGTGTGCATCCGTGTTTTTTCATGGACCCATTGACTTGAGGGGGTCCGTGAACCGTTGTCCGTCAAAAAAAAAAGGACAGGTCTTCTTTTTTGGACGGACAGGAAACACGGATCACAGATGCGGCTGCAAAACGGTGCATTTTCGGATTTTTCCACGGACCCATTGAAAGTCAATGGGTCAGCGAAAAAAACCTGAAAACGGCACAACGGCCACGGATGCACACAATGGTCGTGTGCATGAGGCATCATCGTTCCATGCATTGGGGACTGCAATTTGCAGTCTCCAATGCACAGTCAACATCTGTGCGGCGGCCGGGACGGATTGAGACCCATTTAACTTGAATGAGTCCGTGATCCTACCACACCATGTTCTATTTTTTTGCAGTGCGGAGGCACGGACAGAAACACCACGAAAGCACTCTGTAGTGCTTCCGTGCCTCCGTTCTGCACCGCTGCTCCTGATTGCGGACCCATTCAAGTGAATGGGTCCGCATCTGTGATGCGGGGAGCACACAGCCGGTGCCCGCATATTGTGGACCCGCTGTTGTCTGGCCGCAATACGGCCATGGCCGGATAACGGTCGTGTGCATGAGGCCTTACACTGATAGGCATCCTAAAAGATTTTTGTACATGGCAGAGCTTGGTACTATTTTAGGCAACCCACCAGTATCCTGGGATTTCACTGTGGGTCTGCATGTGGGCTTCCCGGACTCTAGACTGAAACATTGTAGCAAACTAGCAGAGGGATTTGTGTAACTGATGCTGATGGGTTTAGCTCACAGAGCATTGTCTACACTGGATACAACTCTGCTAGTTTGTTACAATGTATCAGTCTGGAGTCCGGGCTGTTTAGCTCACAGAGCATTGTCTAGACTGGATACAACTGTGCTAGTTTGTTACAATGTATCAGTCTGGAGTACAGGCTGTTTAGCTCACAGATCATTGTCTAGACTGGATACAACTCTGCTAGTTTGTTACAATGTGTCAGTCTGGAGTCCGGGCTGTTTAACTCACAGAGCATTGTCTAGACTGGATACAACTGTACTAGTTTGTCACAATGTATCAGTCTGGAGTCCGGGCTGTTTAGCTCACAGAGCATTGTCTAGGCTGGATACAACTGTGCTAGTTTCTTACAATGTATCAGTCTGGAGTCCGGGCTGTTTAGCTCACAGAGCATTGTCTAGGCTGGATACAACTCTGCTAGTTTGTTACAATGTATCAGTCTGGAGTCCGAGCTGTTTAGCTCACCGAGCATTGTCTAGACTGGATACAATTGTACTAGTTTGTCACAATGTATCAGTCTGGAGTCAGGGCTGTTTAGCTCACCGAGCATTGTCTACACTGGATACAACTCTGCTAGTTTGTTACAGTGTATCAGTCTGGAGTACGGAGTGTTTAGCTCACAGAGCATTCTCTAGACTGGATACAACTGTACTAGTTTGTTACAATGTATCAGTCTGGAGTACAGGCTGTTTAGCTCGGAGAGCATTGTCTAGACTGGATACAACTGTGCTAGTTTGTTACAATGTATTAGTCTGGAGTCCGGGCTGTTTAGCTCACCGAGCATTGTCTAGACTGGATACAACTGTACTCGTTTGTTACAATGTATTAGTCTGGAGTCCGGGCTGTTTAGCTCACAGAGCATTGTCTAGACTGGATACAACTGTGCTAGTTTGTTACAATGTATCAGTCTGGAGTCCAGGCTGATTAGCTCACAGAGCATTGTCTAGACTGGATACAACTGTGCTAGTTTGTTACAATGTATCAGTCTAGAGTCCGGGCTGTTTAGCTCACAGAGCATTGTCTAGACTGGATACAACTGAGCTAGTTTGTTACAATATATCAGTCTGGAGCCCGGCTGTTTAGCTCACAGAGCATTGTCTACACTGGATACAACTCTGCTAGTTTGTTACAGTGTATCAGTCTGAAGTCCGGGCTGTTTAGCTCACAGAGCATTGTCTAGACTGGATACAACTGTGCTAGTTTGTCACAATGTATCAGTCTAGAGTCCGGGCTGTTTAGCTCACTGAGCATTGTCTAGACTGGATACAACTGTACTCGTTTGTTACAATGTATTAGTCTGGAGTCCGGGCTGTTTAGCTCACAGAGCATTGTCTAGACTGGATACAACTGTGCTAGTTTGTCACAATGTATCAGTCTAGAGTCCGGGCTGTTTAGCTCACTGAGCATTGTCTAGACTGGATACAACTGTACTAGTTTGTTACAATGTATCAGTCTGGAGTCCGGGCTGTTTAGCTCACAGAGCATTTTCTAGACTGAATACAACTGTGATAGCTTGTTACAATGTATCAGTCTGGAGTCCGGGCTGCTTAGCTTACAGAGCATTGTCTAGACTGGATACAACTGTGCTAGTTTGTTACAATGTATCAGTCTGGAGTCCGGGCTGTTTAGCTCACAGAGCATTGTCTAGACTGGATACAACTGTGCTGGTTTGTTACAATGTATCAGTATGAAGTCCAGGATGTTTAGCTCACAGAGCATTGTCTAGACTGGATACAACTGTGCTAGTTTGTTACAATGTATCAATATGGAGTCCAGGCTGTTTAGCTCACAGAGCATTGTCTAGACTGGATACAACTGTGCTAGTTTGTTACAATGTATCAGTATGGAGTCCAGGCTGTTTAGCTCACAGAGCATTGTCTAGACTGGATACAACTGTGCTAGCTTGTTACAATGTATCAGTATGGAGTCCAGGCTGTTTAGCTCACAGAGCATTGTCTAGACTGGATACAACTGTGCTAGTTTGTTACAATGTATCAGTATAGAGTCCAGGCTGTGTAGCTCACAGAGCATTGTCTAGACTGGATACAACTGTGCTGGTTTGTTACAATGTATCAGTCTGGAGTCCAGGCTGTTTAGCTCATAGAGCATTGTCTAGACTGGATACAACTGTATTAGTTTGTTACACTGTATCAGTCTGGAGTCCGGGCTGTTTAGCTCATAGAGCATTGTCTAGACTGGATACAACTGTATCCACTTCTCAGATGAGAGCTATGGACAGGATTACTGCCTCTGAATGGAAACAAGTGCATTCACTAACAGCATTAAGAGATCTTAAAAATTGTGACAAATTGAAACATAAAGAATATTAGAAAGTTGCAGAACTTTTCATTTTTACAGTGATTAACCGTGATTTCTATAAATCCAGAAAATCCCATTAAAAGTAAATCTGGCTACTTATCACTTCCTACTTAGGCCTCTTGCACACAAACGTATTGGTTCCATTCCGTGCATTGGGAACCGCAATTTGCCGTCCCCAATGCACGGGTAACGTCCGTGCGGCGGCCGGGATGGATCCAGACCCATTCAACTTAAATGGGTCTGTAATCCGCCCGTTCCCGCAAAAAGATACAAGTTCTATATTTTTTTCGGAACGGAAGCACGAATCGGAACCCCACAGAAGCACTCTGTAGTTCCGTCCTGTGCTGCCGCACCGCATCTCTGGATTTGCAGACTCATTCAGGTGAATTGGTCTGGATCAGTGATGCGGAATGCACATGGCCGTTGCCCCGTGTATTGCGGAACCGCTGTATGCGGCCTGCAATACGGCCACGGGAGCACTACGGCCGTGTGCAAGAGGCCTTAGGCAGACTTTCCTCTTTGGCAGGGATGAGGGCACTCCTGCTGTAGTGAAACTACAACTCCCAGTATGCTCCATTCACTTATATGGGAATTCCGAGAACAGTCGAGCAAATGTGCATGCTGGGAGTTGTAGTTTCACAACAGCTGGCATGTCAGAGGTTGCTCATCCTTGCTCTAGGGAGTCTGGAAAAACTAGGTAACTCCTAGACCTGTAATTACGTCCATAGCCGTTGTCCCTCAACCTTCCCCGAGACAGATAAATCAAAAAATCTGGATGGAATTTCTAAGAATGTTTGAGATGAAGGAGGACGAGTCATTGCTCAGTTCTGGACCCATCCTGCAGGAATATAAAGAACTGGTCCGTGATTTCAGCATCTGCAGAGAGTTAGCATTAGCATACTTGGCAGGACTTCTTCCGAGACAAACTGCCTTATAAAAGCATTGTGAAGACGTTAACTCATCGCAGCGATGGATCAGAAAAGAAGGGGAAAGGTTAAAGCATTTCTGCAGGGTGACGATGAGATTCAGGCTTTTCTCCAGATTTTTGTTTCTGGTTTCGGGTACAGCTGATAGTACCTACTGTAAGGGCGGAGCATGACACAGGGGTTCTCTTTGACACAATGTATCAATTCTGTTCATCGGTATTCAATGTTACAGAACAGTTCAAAGGCTTTCCTGGCATCAATGCTCATTTTGCTTTACTTAGCCTATTGCTAAATACTTGCTAATTTTTTCCAGGCTAACGACCAGTAATTTGCTATTGTAGATGTACAGTGTCTGGGCTTGAGGGGCCCCCAACACTGCACTGGGTCCCCCGGATACCATTGAGGTTTCACCACCTGTTGCTGCTCTCTGGAAGGGATGGGAAGATGTGGTGCACCCCAATGGGAAATAAGTCCAGAGAGTCAGAGTCTGCAGTAAACCAGTGTGCTTCTTTACTGGAGGAACTCAAGTGCAAAACAATGCAAGCAGTGCACTGAGCTGGTTTCTCTAGTCTTCTCCCTGGCAGAAGAAGGTTCTGTGCTGAGGCCTGAGCTAGTTGTACCTTTATTTTAGAAGGATGGTACCCTGGGTCTGTGACTCAGTCTTCCGGCTGGTTCCCTGGTCAAAGGGCTGATTACTCGGGGTCTGTGGCAGAGTATCCCCATCTAAGCATCTCCTTCTGGTCACCCGTGCAGTCTCTTCTACCAAGCACTAGTCCCTATTTGCAGCCAACTTGGGGCTATAACTAATCTGCTTTCATACAGTTTCTAGCTGAACTAGAACAGTCTAGTGGGAGGGATGGAGTGGAGAAGCACAGCCTAATAGATACAATGTTGCAGTTAATGGCTGCCATAGACTTGTATTGGGCTTCAATACAAGACAATGGGAATGACCAAATAGTTTTCAGTCTCACAGAGCTAAACCCGAATGTCTAAAGTTCATCGTCTCTGGCATTTCCCACCAAAACTCAGTTCTGCGTAGCCCCTTATGACAGCAGTGGAAACTCCCAAAGTCTTTTAGTGTGAACTGGCTGTGCCTTAACCCATTCCACAGTTCGGTGCAAATGCAGTGCAATTAAAAGTACATATGAGCAGGATATAATGCAATTCAACAATATAAAACAGTATAAGTGCAAACAATGGCATAAATCACAGTAGGATACTGATGGGTTTGCATAGTGGCAATAGGGGCAAATGTCCAAAAGTGTTCAGACTCCAAATTACCCTTGCTCCACACACTACATATGTCATAAATGATTGTCGAAAATCCTTCACATGTACTGACGGAGAGCCCGATAAAAGTGCAATAAAGTCTTAGGATAGGTTATGGGTTGTGCCACTAAGACAACAGGACAGATGATAAGTGCTTGATCGCTAGGGGTCCATACTCTGGGACCCTCGAGATCATGAGAATGAGGGTCCACAAGTGCCGCCAAACTGCTGCATGATAATGGAGAGATGGTGTGCTTGGGCATCTTCACTTCTACGGGACTGCTGAATACAGTGCTTGCAGTAGTCCCATTGAAGGGAATGGAGTGGAGAACGCGCATGCTTAAAGGGGTTGTGCCGTGATTGATATAAAAAAAAAGTATATATAAAATATATATATTACAATACCTTTGTAACAAACCTAGAACCAGCCCTGTACCGCTCCCCATTCAGTGCACTAATAGCTCTTATAGATTATCTTTATCCTGTCGGCTCGGGGGGAGGCGTGTCCTTTGGCTGCAGCTCGGGGGGCGTGTCCTTTCTGTTGCAGCTCGGGGAGCGTGTCCTTTCTGCTGCAGCTCTCTCCCTGTAACTGCCACAGCTTCTAACAGAACAAATGGCTGGCGGCAGTTGAAGATTCAAACTGAGACTGTAAGGTGGACAAGAAACAAAGAGCAGGTGGCGCTATACAGATACATTTTATTGAATAACTCACTGGTTATACTAAATTATCAATTACATCCAGTTACAAAAGTATTCAGATCCAGGGGCTGGCTTGGAAAATGTAGAATATGCTTTGTGACACAATTAAGGGGAGGTTTGGTGGCAGTTGTAGACCCCTGTTCTTGTGATTGCTGGGGGTCTGACCTATGGGAGAATGGAGCTATCCTGTGGATAAAGAATATGTTATTAGCGAGACAACCTCTATAATTGGTTGGGGTCACATGTCCCGCTGCAGCCAATGACAGGCCTGGTAAAATTCAAAAAGAAAAATCATTTGAGTCACCCCTTCCCCATCAGCCATATTGGGCGTGTGCTGCAAAGAGTTTGTCTCGTTCTGGAGAACTTAGAGCAAACAAGTATTATATGGCAGATGTTTCACTTGATTGGGCATTGTGTAATACCACATTTCACCTGTAGGGGCTACATTTAAAAACGTGGTTGTCCTGTAGAACAGTAAAGAGTGGCTACAGAGTATGTTCACATTTAGAAAAGTATTTTTTTTCCCTGTAGAAATAGCGCCACTCCTGACAACAGGCGGTGACTGGTATTGCATCTGAGCCCCATTCATGTAAATGTCAGACACAGGAGCAGACAGACATCTGTCTAATATCAGTTCGGTGCCACCTGCTCTATATGATTTGCGGCTGAGCTGCGGACCTCGTCTGTAACACACGCAGTCCGTAATAATCCTCCCGAGCCACGAGAAACCTCATATCCAGCAGGAAAGAAGGGATTACAAACATTAAAGGAGGGAGAAATGCTCTGTGGCTTCATTTGATACATTAAACCTACATCCATACAATATGCACGATAAATATGTGACCCCCCTCTCCTTGATTCTGCACGCTGCTATCGGGGGGGTGATTGGGATTAAGTTACCAAGTGCATAGAAAGTAAATAGAGTCAATATTCATGGGGCAGACGCCGGCAGATTAGACCTGAGGACAGGGTTGTAATCATTTAATACAGAAAATGTCTCATTCTAATTTGACTGATGTTCTGTAGCAGCTGAGGTGTGTGTTATGAGGTTCTGCAGCAGCTAAGGTGTATATTATGAGGTTCTGCAGCAGCTGAGGTGTGTATTATGAGGTTCTGCAGCAGCTGAGGTGTGTATTATGAGGTTCTGCAGCAGCTGAGGTGTGTATTATGAGATTCTGCAGCAGCTAAGGTGTATATTTTGAGGTTCTGCAGCAGCTGAGGTGTGTATTATTGGGTTCTGCAGCAGTTGAGGTGTGTATTATGAGGCTCTGCAGCAGCTAAGGTGTATATTTTGAGGTTCTGCAGCAGCTGAGGTGTGTATTATTGGGTTCTGCAGCAGTTGAGGTGTGTATTATGAGGCTCTGCAGCAGCTAAGGTGTATATTTTGAGGTTCTGCAGCAGCTGAGGTGTGTATTATAAGGTTCTGCAGCAGCTGAGGTGTGTATTATGAGGTTCTGCAGCAGCTGAGGTGTGCATTATGAGGTTCTGCAGCAGTTGAGTGTATTATGAGGTTCTGCAGCAGCTGAGGTGTATATTATGAGGTTCTGCAGCAGCTGAGGTGTGTATTATGAGGCTCTGCAGCAGCTGATGTGTGTATTATGAGGCTCTGCAGCAGCTGAGGTGTGTATTATGAGGCTCTGCAGCAGCTGATGTGTGTATTATGAGGTTATGCAGCAGCTGAGGTGTGTATTATGAGGTTCTGCAGTAGTTGGGAAGTATATTATGAGGTTCTGCAGCAGCTGAGGTGTGTATTATGAGGCTCTGCAGCAGCTGAGGTGTGTATTATGAGGTTCTGCAGCAGCTGAGGTGTGTATTATGAGGCTCTGCAGCAGCTGAGGTGTGTATTATGAGGTTCTGCAGCAGCTGAGGTGTGCATTATGAGGTTCTGCAGCAGCTGAGTGTATTATCAGGTTCTGCAGCAGCTGAGGTGTATATTATGAGGTTCTGCAGCAGCTGAGGTGTGTATTATGAGGCCCTGCAGCAGCTGAGGTGTGTATTATGAGGTTCTGCAGCAGCTAAGGTGTGTATTATGAGGTTCTGCAGCAGCTGAGGTGTGTATTATGAGGTTCTGCAGCAGCTGAGGTGTGCATTATGAGGTTCTGCAGCAGTTGAGTGTATTATGAGGTTCTGCAGCAGCTGAGGTGTATATTATGAGGTTCTGCAGCAGCTGAGGTGTGTATTATGAGGCTCTGCAGCAGCTGAGGTGTGTATTATGAGGTTATGCAGCAGCTGAGGTGTGCATTATGAGGTTCTACAGTAGTTGGGAAGTATATTATGAGGTTCTGCAGCAGCTGAGGTGTATATAATGATATTCTGCAGCAGCTGAGGTGTGTATTATGAGGTTCTGCAGCAGCTGAGGTGTGTATTATGAGGTTATGCAGCAGCTGAGGTGTGCATTATGAGGTTCTGCAGTAGTTGGGAAGTATATTATGAGGTTCTGCAACAGCTGAGGTGTATTTAATGATATTCTGCAGCAGCTGAGGTGTGTATTATGATGTTCTGCAGCAGCTGGTGTGTGTATTATGAGGTTCTGCAGTAGTTGGGAAGTGTATTATGAGGTTCTGCAGCAGCTGAGGTGTATATAATGATGTTCTGCAGCAGTTGAGGTGTGTATTATGAGGCTCTGCAGCAGCTGAGGTGTGCATTATGAGGTTCTGCAGCAGTTGAGTGTATTATGAGGTTCTGCAGCGGCTGAGGTGTGTATTATTAGGTTCTGCAGCAGCTGAGGTTTGTATAATCAGGTTCTGCAGCAGCTGAGGTGTGTATTATTAGGTTCTGCAGCAGCTGAGGTGTGTATTATGAGGTTCTGCAGCGGCTGAGGTGTATATTATGAGGTTCTGCAGCAGCTGAGGTGTGTATTATGAGGCTCTGCAGCAGCTGATGTGTGTATTATGAGGCTCTGCAGCAGCTGAGGTGTGTATTATGAGGCTCTGCAGCAGCTGATGTGTGTATTATGAGGTTATGCAGCAGCTGAGGTGTGCATTATGAGGTTCTGCAGTAGTTTGGAAGTATATTATGAGGTTCTGCAGCAGCTGAGGTGTGTATTATGAGGCTCTGCAGCAGCTGAGGTGTGTATTATGAGGTTCTGCAGCAGCTGAGGTGTGTATTATGAGGTTCTGCAGCAGCTGAGGTGTGTATTATGAGGTTCTGCAGCAGCTGAGGTGTGTATTATGAGGCTCTGCAGCAGCTGAGGTGTGTATTATGAGGTTCTGCAGCAGCTGAGGTGTGTATTATGAGGCTCTGCAGCAGCTGAGGTGTGTATTATGAGGTTCTGCAGCAGCTGAGGTGTGCATTATGAGGTTCTGCAGCAGCTGAGTGTATTATCAGGTTCTGCAGCAGCTGAGGTGTATATTATGAGGTTCTGCAGCAGCTGAGGTGTGTATTATGAGGCCCTGCAGCAGCTGAGGTGTGTATTATGAGGTTCTGCAGCAGCTAAGGTGTATATTTTGAGGTTCTGCAGCAGCTGAGGTGTGTATTATTGGGTTCTGCAGCAGTTGAGGTGTGTATTATGAGGCTCTGCAGCAGCTAAGGTGTATATTTTGAGGTTCTGCAGCAGCTGAGGTGTGTATTATAAGGTTCTGCAGCAGCTGAGGTGTGTATTATGAGGTTCTGCAGCAGCTGAGGTGTGCATTATGAGGTTCTGCAGCAGTTGAGTGTATTATGAGGTTCTGCAGCAGCTGAGGTGTATATTATGAGGTTCTGCAGCAGCTGAGGTGTGTATTATGAGGCTCTGCAGCAGCTGATGTGTGTATTATGAGGCTCTGCAGCAGCTGAGGTGTGTATTATGAGGCTCTGCAGCAGCTGATGTGTGTATTATGAGGTTATGCAGCAGCTGAGGTGTGTATTATGAGGTTCTGCAGTAGTTGGGAAGTATATTATGAGGTTCTGCAGCAGCTGAGGTGTGTATTATGAGGCTCTGCAGCAGCTGAGGTGTGTATTATGAGGTTCTGCAGCAGCTGAGGTGTGTATTATGAGGCTCTGCAGCAGCTGAGGTGTGTATTATGAGGTTCTGCAGCAGCTGAGGTGTGTATTATGAGGTTCTGCAGCAGCTGAGGTGTGTATTATGAGGTTCTGCAGCAGCTGAGGTGTGTATTATGAGGCTCTGCAGCAGCTGAGGTGTGTATTATGAGGTTCTGCAGCAGCTGAGGTGTGTATTATGAGGCTCTGCAGCAGCTGAGGTGTGTATTATGAGGTTCTGCAGCAGCTGAGGTGTGCATTATGAGGTTCTGCAGCAGCTGAGTGTATTATCAGGTTCTGCAGCAGCTGAGGTGTATATTATGAGGTTCTGCAGCAGCTGAGGTGTGTATTATGAGGAACTGCAGCAGCTGAGGTGTGTATTATGAGGTTCTGCAGCAGCTAAGGTGTATATTTTGAGGTTCTGCAGCAGCTGAGGTGTGTATTATGAGGTTCTGCAGCAGCTGAGGTGTGTATTATGAGGTTCTGCAGCAGCTGAGGTGTGCATTATGAGGTTCTGCAGCAGTTGAGTGTATTATGAGGTTCTGCAGCAGCTGAGGTGTATATTATGAGGTTCTGCAGCAGCTGAGGTGTGTATTATGAGGCTCTGCAGCAGCTGAGGTGTGTATTATGAGGTTATGCAGCAGCTGAGGTGTGCATTATGAGGTTCTACAGTAGTTGGGAAGTATATTATGAGGTTCTGCAGCAGCTGAGGTGTATATAATGATATTCTGCAGCAGCTGAGGTGTGTATTATGAGGTTCTGCAGCAGCTGAGGTGTGTATTATGAGGTTATGCAGCAGCTGAGGTGTGCATTATGAGGTTCTGCAGTAGTTGGGAAGTATATTATGAGGTTCTGCAACAGCTGAGGTGTATTTAATGATATTCTGCAGCAGCTGAGGTGTGTATTATGATGTTCTGCAGCAGCTGGTGTGTGTATTATGAGGTTCTGCAGTAGTTGGGAAGTGTATTATGAGGTTCTGCAGCAGCTGAGGTGTATATAATGATGTTCTGCAGCAGTTGAGGTGTGTATTATGAGGCTCTGCAGCAGCTGAGGTGTGCATTATGAGGTTCTGCAGCAGTTGAGTGTATTATGAGGTTCTGCAGCGGCTGAGGTGTGTATTATTAGGTTCTGCAGCAGCTGAGGTTTGTATAATCAGGTTCTGCAGCAGCTGAGGTGTGTATTATTAGGTTCTGCAGCAGCTGAGGTGTGTATTATGAGGTTCTGCAGCGGCTGAGGTGTGTATTATGAGGTTCAGCAGCAGCTCAGGTGTGTATTATGAGGTTCTGCAGCAGCTGAGGTGTGTGTTATGAGACTCTGCAGCAGCTGAGGTGTGTATTATCAGGTTCTGCAGCAGCTGAGGTTTGTATTATCAGGTTCTGCAGCAGCTGAGGTGTGTATTATTAGGTTCTGCAGCAGCTGAGGTGTGTATTATGAGGTACTGAAACAGCTGAGGTGTGTATTATGAGGTTCTGCAGCAGCTGAGGTGTGTATTATCAGGTTCTGCAGCAGCTGAGGTGTGTATTATGAGGTTCAGCAGCAGCTCAGGTGTGTATTATGAGGTACTGAAACAGCTGAGGTGTGTATTATGAGGTTCTGCAGCAGCTGAGGTTTGTATTATGAGGTTCTGCAGCAGCTGAGGTGTGTATTATGAGGTTCTGCAGCAGCTGAGGTGTGTGTTATGAGATTCTGCAGCAGCTGAGGTTTGTATTATGAGGTTCTGCAGCAGCTGAGGTGTGTATTATGAGGTTCTGCAGCAGCTGAGGTGTGTATTATGAGGTTCTGCAGCAGCTGAGGTGTGTATTATGAGGTGCTGTAGCAACTAAGGTGTGTATTATGAGCTTCTCCAGCAGTTGAGGTGTGTATTATGAGGTTCTGCAGCAGCTGAGGTCCATTGAAGTGCATGATGCTATGTTGCAGTACCACACACGTCCACACAGATCACAGCGCACTGTGTCACTGCAGTAACCCAACATGGCGGAGAGAGAACAGCGCCGGCGGGAGCACTGGGATGGTTCAGCGTTCGGTGCTGGATCCAGGACAGGTGAAATCAAGGAAGCTGAAAGTGAAGACTGCTCTGGACTGAGACTTGCTCAGTGTCACTCCTGACATCGTCCTTCTCTTCCATCTGTGTCCAAGTAGCCATCTTAAGTAGATGTGGGTCTATTATTTTGTCACAGAGTCACCTAGGTCTCCTACTAAATGCATAGTCCCTGCTGGCTCCCCCCTCGCTCCTCCTATTTCCTGCCTGTAGCTCCCCCAGAAGGTTAGATACTGAATGGACAGCAGCCAATATAATAGCTATGGAGCTTTCACTAAGTCACCCAGGATTCATGTAAATGCACAGCCCCTGCCGTCTCCTCCCATCTCTCCTCTGTGGCTCCGCCCTGTGCATAGAGATAAAGGATAAAAGATTCCGGACAGACGTTGGCGTCTTACAGCAATAACTGGTTTCTGGCTCAATGATGTCTTTGAAATTTAAAATGACTCGTTATTGTGCTTGGCGTAGACCAAGGGGTTCATACTGGTTTATACTGGCGAATGTAATGGGATTCATGGATTTTCCTAGAGTAATTTGCTGCAGGGATTTCCCTAGCCTGCATTTGACACAAGTGACATCCCTTTAATTAGAATGTCATTAGGATCGCTCGTGTGAAGCGGTGACATCACTTTAATTTGCCGCTGAACATCACATCAACCTATATTTTATGCCTCTGCGAAGGGAAAGGGTTTTGCATTTGTAATTTAGCGATTACGTCGACGATACATTCCGTTCCTAAAATACTCTCCTTTATATATATGAGGCAGAGCTGCGATCACAGCGAGCAAAGAAACGGAATAAGACATGCAAAAGTAAAGTGTCGCCATAGATGACATACACGTCTTAATCATTGACTTCAGGGGTTTCATACAGTCTTATTACCACAGGTGTATAAAATCCATCTCCCAGCCATGCAGTCTGCCATTACCACGGCTGTATAATGTCGAGCCCCTAGCCATGCAGTCTGCCATTACAAGTGTATAAAATCCAGCCCCCAGCTATGCAGTTGGCCATTACCACAGGTGTATAACATCCAGCCCCTAGCCATGCAGTCTGCCATTACCACGGCTGTATAAAATCCATCTCCTAGCCATGCAGTCTGCCATTAGCACAGGTGTATAACATCCAGCCCCTAGCCATGCAGTCTGCCATTACCACAGGTGTATAACATCCAGCCCCTCGCCATGCAGTCTGCCATTACCACAGGTGTATAACATCGAGCCCCTAGCCAAGCAGTCTGCCATTACAAGTGTATAAAATCCATCCCCCAGCCATGCAGTTGGCCATTATCACAGGTGTATAAAATCCATCCCTTTGCCATGCAGTCTGCCATTACCACAGCTGTATAAAATCCATCTCCTAGCCATGCAGTCTGCCATTACCACAGGTGTATAAAAACCATCCCTTAGCCATGCAGTCTGACATTACCACAGGTGTATAACATCCAACCATCGACATGCAGTCTGCCATTACCACAAGTGTATAACATCCAACCATCGACATGCAGTCTGCCATTACCACAGGTGTATAAAATCCATCCCTTAGCCATGCAGTCTGACATTACCACAGGTGTACAAAATCCAGTCCCCAGCCATGCAGTCTGCCATTACCACAGGTGTATAAAATCCAGCCCCTAGCAATGCAGTCTGACATTACCACAGGTGTATAAAATCCTGCCCCTAGCTATGCAGTCTGACATTACCACAGGTGTATAAAATCCAGTCCTATCCATGCAGTTTGCCATTACCACAGGTGTATATAATCCAGTCCTATCCATGCAGTCTGCCATTACTATAGGTGTTTATAATCCAGCCCCTGGCCATGCAGTTTGCCACTACAACAGGTGTAGAACATCTAGCCCCTGGCCAGAAATGCAGTCTGCCATTATCACAGGTGTATAAAATCCAGCCCTGGCCATGCAGTCTCCCCTTACAAACATTTGTGAAACAATGGCACATTCTAAAGAGCTTCCTGTATTCCAGTGTGATCTTGTAATAGGCTGCCATCTCTGCCACAAGTCACTTCCTGAAATGTCTTCCCTCCTAGATATACCACCACCATCACCTGTAAAGTGGAAGCAACCTCAGCAGCTGAGGCATGAAGTGGAGACCACATAAAGTTACAGAGCGGGGTCACCGAGTGCGGGGGAGCATGGTGCATAAAAGTGGTGTAAAGCCCTGTCACTACTGGATACTGGAGGAGTGGAGAATGGAGATGTCTTCTGTGGAGCAATGGATCACACATCTGTATCTAGTGATCTGATGGACAAGTCTGGTGAATGCCAGGAGAACGTTTCCTTCATGACTGCATTGTGCCAGCTGTAACGTCTGGCGGAGTAGGATAATAATATGAAGTGTTCTTGAGGGGTCAGCCTCTGCCCTTTTAATGATTCAGCATAGCAAGACATTTTGGACAATTGTATGCTTCCAAATTTGTGGGAACGCTTTGGGAAAGGTTATTTTCTGTTCTACCATGACTGTGACCCAGTGCACAAAGCAAGATCCATAAAGGCATGGTGAGGGAGTTTATGGTGGTGGAACATGACTGACCCACACAGAGCCCTGACCACAACCCCATCCAACTCCAGAGCGGAGACTATATATAGTACAGAGGACAGTATACTGTATACATACTAACGAGTACAGTATACTGTATATATATATTACAGAGGACAGTATACTGTATATATACTACACAGGACATTATACTGTGCATATACTGCAGAGGACAGTATACTGTATATACATACTACAGAGGACAGTATACTGTATATACATACTACAGAGGACAGTCTACTGTATATATACTACAGAGGACAGTATACTGTATATACATACTACAGAGGACAGTATGCTGTATATACATATACTACAGAGGACAGTTTATTGTATATATATACTACAGAGGACAGTATACTGTATATATATACTACAGAGGACAGTACACTGTATATATATATATACTACAGAGCACAGTATGCTGTATATATATTGTACAGAGGACAGTATACTGTATGCCGGTATATATACTACAGAGGACAGTACACTGTATATATACTACAGAGCACAGTATACTGTAAATAATTACTACAGAGGACAGTATACTGTATACCAGTATATATACTACAGAGGACAGTATAGTGGATATATACTACCGAGGACAGTATACTGTATATACATACTACAGAGGACAGTATACGGCTACAGATGGATCTGGATAGATTGGAGGCTTGGGCAGAGAAGTGGCAGATGATGAGGTTTAACACTGACAAATGTAAGGTTATGCACATAGGAAGGAATAATGCAAGTCACCAGTACATACTAAATGGTAAAACACTCGGTAACACTGACATGGAAAAGGACCTAGGAATTTTGGTGAACAGCAAACTAAGCTGTAGAAACCAGTGTCAGGCAGCTGCTGCCAAGGCCAATAAGATAATGGGTTGCATAAAAGGGAAATAGATGCCCGTGATGAGAACATAGTCCTACCACTTTACACATCACTAGTCAGACCACACATGGAGTACTGTGTACAGTTCTGGGCTCCTGTGAACAATGCAGACATAGCAGAGCTGGAGAGGGTTCAGAGGAGGGCAACTAAAGTAATAACTGGAATGGGGCAACTACAGTAACATAGTACATAAGGCCGAAAAAAGACATTTGTCCATCCAGTTCGGCCTGTTATCCTGCATGTTGATCCAGAGGAAGGCAAAAAAAAAAAAAAACCCTGTGAGGTAGAAGCCAATGAAGTACCCTGAAAGATTATCAAAATTAGGATTATTCACTTTAGAAAAAAGACGACTGAGGGGAGATCTAATTACTATGTATAAATATATCAGGGGTCAGTACAGAGATCTATCCCATCATCTATCTATCCCCAGGACGGTGACTGTGACGAGGGGACATCCTCTGCGTCTGGAGGAAAGAAGGTTTGTACACAAACATAGAAGAGGATTCTTTACGGTAAGAGCAGTGAGACTATGGAACTCTCTGCCTGAGGAGGTGGTGATGGTGAGTACAATAAAGGAATTCAAGAGGGGCCTGGGTGTATTTCTGGAGCGTAATAATATTACAGGCTATAGCTACTAGAGAGGGGTCGTTGATCCAGGGAAATATTCTGATGCCTGATTGGAGTCGGGAAGGAATTTTTTTCCTCTGAAGTGGGGAAAATTGGCTTCTACTTCAGAGTTTTTTTTTTGTCTTCCTCTGGATCAACTTGCAGGATGACAGGCCGAACTGGACGGACAGAGGGCTTTTTTCAGCCCTATAAACTATGTTACTATAGATAGATAGATGATTGCAAAAACTGACAGCACCAGTAAAACAAAAAGAAAGGAAGTGAGGTGCAAGTCCAAGGGGACTTGACAATTTCGCAATAAATATATCACAAAAAAGGCAGCACGCTCAAAAGGTTGTACAAAGTAAAACATTGTCTTTTTTTACTTTTTACAACCTTTTGAGCGTGCTGCCTTTTTGCAATATACTGTAGATAGATACATAGATATGAGATAGATAGATAGATAGATATGAGATAGAAAGATAGATATGTAGTCTCCCACTAGGTAAATGTGGGCACTACCAAGGGTCAATTGGGCCACGTGGTACTCCTACTCCTGAGGGACAGTGGCAGTATATTTAACCGTCCATTTTAATGTATTTTCTATATGCTTTTATGTGTATTGTTCCCCTGTGATATGTGCAGCAGGCCTATCAGGGTGTAGTGTAGCATCCTAGACACTAGAGGGAGATAGAGAGCCCCTAGTATAAATGTTCAGGCCCAGACAGGGAGGGGTTAGGTCATAGTCAGGAGTCTGTGGAGACAGAAGAGAGAAGGCACCAGCCAGAGAAAGCTGAGGGCCTCCTCCTGACATGCAGCTAGATAGTCCAGGCTTCTAGTTGCCACCAGGAGGTTAGTGAAGGAACATAGCCTGCCTGAAGTTTTCCTGAGCTTATGTTAGCTCAGAAGATTCACCCCAAGAGAAGAGTTTGCCTCATGGGAGAAACCTGCAGTTCCCACAAGCCAAGCAGAGCCAGAGTTCCAGCTATCAAGTAAGCTGAAGGGCAGAAGGATTATTAATTTAAAGCAAGGATTAATACAGGAGGAAGATTTCTACCAAGGAAAAAGCCAGTATTAGGGCATCCAGGCCTTGGGAAAAGAGCAGACAGGAGTTCTAATGAACAGTGTACAGTATTTCTGAGGAGAAGGTACAGCCTGATCTGCGTGTGTTGTTGTTACCCTCTGAGTATCTTGCAAGTAACAGTATACCTGCCATTGATGTAAGAGCCTGCTTGTGAAGTGAACTTGCTATATGGAACTGTATTGACAACTAACTGTACAAAGTTGAACTGTTGCTAGTAAAAGAAAAGTTTGGTTCACCACAACCTGTCTTCCTCACTTATTAATGCTAGAAATCGGTGTGCCACCGTTACAGGCACTGGCATCACGTTTCTTAAAGGGACCTTGCCCCAGGCACAATAAACACCTGCAACATCCAGGGTACCTCATCCACCATCAGGCCTGGTCCCAAAATGCAGAGTGTGCCCCAGAGGTCTCCTGTGCCAGCCTCTCCATCACTGCGGTACGCCTGCCCAGGGTTCTCCTACAAAACTGTGAGTAACCCTCGCTTGCCCATTAACCGTGACCTCACATCGCAATAAAGGTCTGGCTACTGCATAAATTAGGCATCACGAACAGGATGCGATCATTCCTGCGCCATTGTGGAATATAAAAACTGCGTGCCGTTATTTGCCCATAAAGTGACTAAGCCCTACTTGTTTATTGGAAAAATTGCTGGGCCAAAGAACTGTAATAATTGCGGTGTGAAAATTGTATTTCAAGGACTGTTTCGGCGTCAACCTGAGGCATTTGAACATTTAGTGCATATCCCATTCAACACAACCAGATATGAATACAGATCTTAGACCTATAAGAAAATACAGACCCTGAACTAGACCAGAAAATCAAGCACAGAACCAAACCACTGAAGTATGCAGCCCAAACCAATTCCTTTTAATATAGACCCCAGACCATAGATACAGACCCCAGACCATAGACCACAGATACTCAACTTTTCTCATCCCCAGATCCATAAACAAGTGCAGAGCCAGACCTCTCTAAACCAATGCAGACCCCAGATTGCTAAATACATTCCGCAGACCAGACCCCATAAACAAGACAGACCAAGACCACTCAAATATACAGCCCAAACCAATGCCCTTCAATACAAACCACAGACCATGCTTCGCAGATACTCAACTGTTCTCAGATCCAAAAGCAAATGCAGACTCATACCCTCTAAACCAATGCAGACCTCAGATCCCTAAATACAGACCCTATAAACAAGTACAGACACAGACAACTCAAGTATACACCCAAAACCAATGCCTTTCAATACAGACCCCAGACCATACTCCACAGATACTCAACTTTTCTCATCCCAAGATCCATGAACAAGTGCAGACCCTCTAAACCAAAACAGACTCCAAATTGCTAAATACATGCCGCAGATTAGACCCCATAAGCAAGCACAGACCTAAATCTCTCAAATACACAGCCCAAACCAATGTCTTTCAATACAAACCCCAGACCATACTCCGCAGATACTCAACTTTTCTCAGATCCATAAGCAAGTGCAGACTCATACCCTCTAAACCAATCCAGGCCCCAGATCCCTAAATACAGACCCCATAAACAAGTACAGACCCAGACCACTCAAGTATGCCCTTCAATACAGACCCCAGACCATACTGTGCAGATACTAAATTTTTCTCATCCCCAGATTAATAAACAAGAGCAGACCCAGACCCTCTAAACCAATGCAGACCCCAGATTGCTAAATACATGCCGCAAACCAGACCCCATAAGCAAGCACAGACCTAGACCTCTCAAATATGCAGCCCAAACCAATGCCTTTCAATACAAACCCCAGACCATACTCCGCAGATACTCATTTCTCCTCATTCCTGCAGCTTGCAGTCCTCTACACCCCTGGAGTATCCTCATATGTCTACTACATTAAGTCAGAACATGGCGTCTGGAACATTTGCATACTTTCCCATAAGTCGAGGGAATCTCTCCTTTTTTATCTGAAGGATCTCATTCATTTCAGTTGCATTCTCAGCCATATAAAGCAGAGATTGGCACCCCAGCTGCGCCGGACCCCCTGCAGATGTGACCCTTACTACAAGTCTGATTGACGTGTCTTCAGTCAATGGTCAGAAAACCCCTTAAAGCGATTTTTCGAGAAGGCAGTACAAATATATCCAGCATATCGAGTACTTGCAGTTTATTATTCTTGCTACTGTAGTCCATGTTCCTAGTAAGGTTGAGACAAAACATACGGACTTTGAAGGAGCTCTGTCCTGCGTCAAGTTCCAAATGACTGGAAATAGAAGGGAAAAGCAATATTTTTCTACGTGGAAACTGAGGCTTCAAAGGTCGACTGGTTCCAGTCATCCGTCAGGGGTAAATAAAGGGACAATTATCAGAAGGAAGAAGAAAACTAGACATCAGGGATATTTTTGCTTTGACCTTGAGATCACCTTCAGACTGAGCCCTGATGAATTGTGGGGATTGTAATAAAGTTCATGAAAGGTTATATGAAGAGCACAAGCCCTAACGTTAGGTTTTTCTAATGTATAATTGGAATTATTTTGGTTGGATTGGCCCACCATAGTGACGGAGAGTCTTTCTGTGGGCCCCAAAGCTCCAGCAGAAGGTTACCTCATTTGGAGTTGACACTGGAGCAATCGCTTGTCCTTGGGGACTATATTCTATGAGATAAATCACAAATAACCTATGAGACTTTATTAATGAAAATGAAAGAACAATGTGATAAGAAGTACTTTATGAAGGCGTGTAGTGAGCATGCTCTGTGAAGTTATGATTCTTATGATACTATTACTATGAGGCAACCATCTTGTCTTATAGCTGTTGTACCAGAGTTGAACTTTATAACAGGCACCTGATAATAATAATAATAGTCATTAAGCATCGATATGGGAGAGTGTAGTGAGCATGCTCTGTGACAAGTGCAGAGGTTATACTTTTTCTGTGATCTATTATTATGCAGCCACCATGTTGTAGCAGAGATTTACTCCATAACAGGCACTTGGACATAAAAATAGTCAGCAAAAATCTTTGGGAGAGTGTTGTGAGCATGCTCTGTAGCATGCACAGAGGTCAATTTTTATTTTATTTGATCATCATTACAATATTCTGAAGGCATCCATCTTCTCTTGGTTGCTGTAAATGAGGATTTGCTTTATAAAAGGCACATGGACCTAGAGAGTATTAAAACAACTCTACGGAAGAAAATAGGGAGCATGCTCTGTGACAAATGCATAGGTCATACTTTTTCATTCCATTGTCTTATAATTTTATGGTTATGAAGACATCCATCCTGAACTGTTGCAGGAAAGATTGTCTTTATAACAGGCCTCTAGAACAATAAATATCCATAAATCCATAAGTTCATAAATATCTCTATTGAAGAGCGTTGTGAGCATGCTCTATGACAAGTTTAGAGGTCATACTTTTACAAATGTTTCTGTTCTCATGATTCTATTATTCTGTGACAACCATCTTGCCTGAGCTGTTGTAGCAGAGATTTACTTCATAGCAGGCACCTGATCATAATAATAGTCACTAAACATCTCTATGGGAGAGAGTTGTGAGCATGCTCTATGAAAAGTGCAGAAGTTATACTTTTTCTTATGATCTATTATTATGCAGCCACCATCTTGCTTAAGCTGTTGTAGCAGAGATTTACTCCATAAAAGGCACTTGGACATAAAAATAGTCAGCAAAAATCTATGGGAGAGTGTTGTGAGCATGCTCTGTAGAATGCACAGAGGTCAATTTTTATTTTATTTGATCATCATTACAAAATTCTGAAGGCATCCATCTTCTCTTGGTTGCTGTAACTGAGGATTTGCTTTATAAAAGTCACATGGACCTAGAGAGTATTAAAACAACTCTACGGAAGAATGTAGGGAGCATGCTCTGTGACAAATGCATAGGTCATACTTTTTCATTCTATTGTCTTATGATTTTATGGTTATGAAGACATCCATCCTGAACTGTTGCAGGAAAGATTGTCTTTATAACAGGCATCTAAAAAACATTAAATATCCATAAATCCATAAGTTCATAAATATCTCTATTGAAGACTGTTGTGAGCATGCTCTATGACAAATGCATAGGTCATCCTTTTTATTCTATTGTCTTATGGTTTTATGATTATGCAGGCATTCATCCTGAACTGTTACAGTAAAGATCATCTTTATAACGGGCGTCTAGAACTAAAAGAGTCCATAGCATGCTCTATGACAAGTGTAGAGGTCATACTTTTACAAATGTTTCTGTTCTCATGATTCTATTATTCTGTGACAACCATCTTGCCCGAGCTGTTGTAGCAGAGATTTACTTCATAGCAGGCACCTGATCATAATAATAGTCACTATGGGAGAGAGTTGTGAGCATGCTCTGTGAAAAGTGCAGAGGTCATACTTTTTCTTATGATTCTGCTATTATGTGACAAGCTGTTGTAACAGAGATTTACTTCTTAACAGGCACTCGGATGTAAAAATAGTCGGCACAAATCTTTGGGAGAGTGTTGTGAGCATGCTCTGCGGCATCCAAAATGTTATTTTATTATCATTGCAATATTATGAGGGTGTCCATCCTCTCAGCTGCTGTCACTGAGGACTTGCTTTAGAACAGGCACATGGACATACACGTGGGAGAGTGCAGTGAGCATGCTCGCGACATGTACAGAGGTCCCAGTGCAGGGAGGAGATGTGAGCTGAGTCCTATAGCTATTGTGAAAAGTCTGCTTTGTGTACAGATAATAAGGACTTTTGGTAAGGGTCTATTCACACTGTGTTGGCAGCGCTAATTTGTCATGTGCCATAAAAGGTCCTGACTGATATATCAAACTTATCCTTAGGGTCCACTCAACACAGGGCAAGATGGTTCCCTTTAGGACTCCATTGGGCTGATATACGTCAGAATATATTTCCTTCGATTGTAAGGAATAGCGTAGTCTGCTGCACTATTCACATACAGCACTGTGTAATTAGACCATGTGATATCAATCATATAGACGTAACAGGTCACTGAAGATGTCATTCATCCACCCCTACAGTAAACAAGTGTAAAGAATTATCTAGATAAACCTCTCCCACACAAATGGGGAATCTGTCTTATTCTGCCAGTGTGGCTGACCTAAGGCGTTGGAATAATATTTCCTCCTCATGTCAGGAATAGTCCGTAAACATTGCTCAGTACCGCAAATATACATCTGTGTGGATAGAAAGATAGATAGATATTAGATAGCGGGATAGATAGATAGATAGATAGATAGATAGATAGGAGATAGATAGATAGATAGATAGATAGATAGATATGAGATAGATATATAGATAGATAGATATGATATAGATAGATAGGATATAGATAGGAGATAGATAGATAGATAGATAGATATGAGATAGATAGATATGATATAGATAGATAGGATATAGATAGATAGATAAATAAATAGATAGATATTAGATAGTGGGATATATAGATAATAGAGGTTGTGTTACAATTCCATGTATTAATGCCCTGATTGGCAGTAACACTGATCACAGCAGGGGTGTCATCAGGTGTCGCAGGGTGTTATGGGGTGTTGCTTGGTGTCGCTGGGTGTTGTGGGGTGTTTCTGGGTGTTGCGAGGTGTTGCTAGGTGTCGCCGGGTGTTGTGGGGTGTTGCTGGGTGTCGCTGGGTGTTGCGGGGTGTCGCCGAGTGTTGCCGGGTGTTGTGGGGTGTTGCTGGGTGTCGCCAGGTGTTGTGGGGTGTTGCTGGGTGTTGCTGGGTGTTGTGGGGTGTCGCCGGGTGTTGTGGGGTGTTGCTGGGTGTCGCCAGGTGTTGTGGGGTGTTGCTAGGTGTCGCCGGGTGTTGTGGGGTGTTGCTGGGTGTCGCTGGGTGTTGTGGGATGTGTCGCTGGGTGTTGTGGGGTGTCGCCGGGTGTTGTGGGGTGTCGCCGGGTGTTGTGGGGTGTTGCTAGGTGTCGCCGGGTGTTGTGGGGTGTTGCTGGGTGTCGCTGGGTGCTGTGGGGTGTGTCGCTGGGTGTTGCGGGGTGTCGCCGAGTGTTGCCGGGTGTTGTGGGGTGTTGCTGGGTGTCGCCGGGTGTTGTGGGGTGTTGCTGGGTGTTGCTGGGTGTTGTGGGGTGTCGCCGGGTGTTGTGGGGTGTTGCTGGGTGTCGCCAGGTGTTGTGGGGTGTTGCTAGGTGTCGCCGGGTGTTGTGGGGTGTTGCTGGGTGTCGCTGGGTGTTGTGGGATGTGTCGCTGGGTGTTGTGGGGTGTCGCCGGGTGTTGTGGGGTGTCGCCGGGTGTTGTGGGGTGTTGCTAGGTGTCGCCGGGTGTTGTGGGGTGTCGCCGGGTGTCGCTGGGTGCTGTGGGGTGTGTCGCTGGGTGTTGTGGGGTGTCGCCGGGTGTTGTGGGGTGTCGCCGGGTGTTGCGGGGTGTCAGTGACCTGACTACTGCCCAGTCTGGTAAAATGAATCAGTTGTGACTGCAATGTCTTCTTGGCTGTTGAGTCTGTCGCCTCGGGGGGTGCACACCCAGACCACAGGAGAGGCGGGCAGGTTCTCCTGAAACACAATAAACAAGCTGACTACGAGGGCTGCATCTAATTAATATCAGTGCCAGGGGTGACCCCAAATAAAATACACAAGAGCCGCAGAGGACTCGTCGTCCGCTGACATTTGTTTTGCCTTGTCCCTTTGCATTAAAGAGGAAAAGAAAATATTGCTTTAAGAATGGACTGAAAAAAATACGGAATGTGTATTCTACCACAGATAACGACGAAAATCCAAAGCCTTTACACAACCACCTGACTCATTTTTTTTTGCATATGGTTTGAATGTTTTCTACAATAATGAATTACACATCAAAAGAGCGACAGCTTTGAGAGATAATTAGTTACATCTGCAAATCCATTCATTTGGTGGTAGTTGGGGATATAGTAACATAGAGGCATAGTACCGTACTGGAGTGCTCTGCTTGATAATTAAGTGCTCTCACTATTGAGTGCTCTGTCTGACAATGGGGTGTATTGACAATGGAGCCCCCTGTCTGACAATATAGTGCTCTATTTGACAATGGAGTTCTCTGTTTGACAATGAAGTGCTCTGCCCGACAATGGATAATTTTACTTGTCAATGGAGTGCTCTGCCTGACAATGGAGTGCTCTGCCTGACAATGGAGTGCTCTGACAATTCAGCTCTCTGTCTGACAATGGAGTGCTCTGTCTGACAGTGGAGTGCTCTGCCTGACAATGGAGTGCTCTGCCTGACAATGCAGTGCTCTGCCTGACAATGGAGTGCTCTGACAATTCAGCTCTCTGTCTGACAATGGAGTGCTCTGTCTGACAATGGAGTGCTCTGCCTGACAATGGAGTGCTCTGCCTGACAATGGAGTGCTCTGCCTGACAATGCAGTGCTCTGCATGTCAATGGAGTGCTCTGACAATTCAGCTCTCTGTATGACAATGGAGAACTCTGTCTGACAATGGAAGTGCTCTGTCTGACAATGGAGCGCTCTTTCTGACAATGGGGTGCTCTGTCTGACAAAGCAGTACTCTGCCTGACAATGGAGTGCTCAGTCTGACAATGGATTACTCTACCGGTCAATGGAGAGCTCTGCCTGACAATGGAGTGCTCTGTCTGACAATAAGGTGCTCTGTCTGACAATGGAGCGCTCTGTCTGACAATGGAGCGCTCTGCCTGACAATGGAGCGCTCTGCCTGACAATGGAGTGCTCTCTCTGACAATGGAGCGCTCTGCCTGACAATGGAGCGCTCTGTCTTACAATGTAGTGCTCTGCCTGACAATGGATTACTCTACCTGTCAATGGAGAGCTCTGCCTGACAATGAAGTGCTGTGGAAATTCAGCTCTCTGTCTGACAATGGAGCGCTCTGTCTGACAATGGAGTGCTTTGTCTGACAATGGAGTACTCTGTCTAACAATGGGGTGATCTGTCTGACAATGGAGTGCTCTGTCTGACAATGGGGTGCTCTGTCTGACAATGGAGTGCTTTGTCTGACAATGGAGTACTCTGTCTAACAATGGGGTGATCTGTCTGACAATGGAGTACTCTGTCTAACAATGGGGTGCTCTGTCTGACAATGGAGCGCTCTGCCTGACTATGGAGCACTCTGCCTGACTATGGAGCACTCTGCCTGACAATGGAGCGCTCTGCCTGACTATGGAGCACTCTGCCTGACTATGGAGCACTCTGCCTGACAATGGAGTGCTCTGCCTGACAATGGTGCGCTCTAACAATGGAGTGCTCTCTCTGACAATGGAGTGCTCTGCCTGACAATGGAGCTCTCTCTCTTACAATGGAGTGCTCTGCCTGACAATGGAGCTCTCTGCCTGACAATGGAGTGCTCTGCCTGACAATGGAGCGCTCTGCCTGACAATGGAGCGCTCTGCCTGACAATGGAGCGCTCTGCCTGACAATGGAGCGCTCTGCCTGACAATGGAGTGCTCTGCCTGACAATGGAGCTCTCTGTCTGACAATTGAGCACTCTATAAGAACTATGTTGCTGTTAAATCATAAATCACTAGGAAATTTACAGTTAATTATTTCCCTTTCCTAGATCATAAGAGACTTTACCTTCAACCGTTTCATTGCAATTAACCACCAGAAATTTAAACGTTAACCCCATCAATACTCTAGGACACCTGAGAATTAATCATTACCCTCTTCAACAATCTATGCCCCTAGAGATGTTAGTATTAAAGAGGTATTCATAGACAAGCGGAATGGCTTAAAAATTAAAAAAAATGTACTCACCTCCTCTGATCTCCGACTCCAGCCACTGCTGCTCCTGCCGGCTCAGCCAATTACTGGGCACATGGGCGATGTTCCTCAGTCAGTATGGTAGATCTAGACCATTGATAATCCCCTTTGATATTCTAGACCAACAGAAATTTGGGCACTGACTGGCTGCACTGTTTGTGCGCCATACAGACACATACAACAAGACATCAATACCTAGAACAACACGCATACATACTTAAAGGGCTTCTGTCAGCCCACTAAACCCTTTTTTTTTTCCCCCGTTAATATTAATCCCTACACTGCAAGCTCCCTGTACATATGCTAAATATTAATTTTCGTTCAGTAGATATTGTTAAAAATCAAGTTTTATCATATGTAAATTACCTTGCTACCAGCAAGTAGGGCGGCTACTTGCTGGTAGCAGCCGCATCCTCCTCTCATCATGACGCCCCCTCCGCCGTTTGATTGACAGGGCCAGGGAACGGGTTCGTTCTCTGCTGGCCCTGTTCGAATTCAAAATATCGCGCCTGCGCCGTACCTTTCTTTAATCGGTGCAGGCGCACTGAGAGGCGGCCTCTCTCCCGGCCGCTCCATCCTCAATGCGCCTGCGCCGGGTGTGGATGTGACGTCATCGGCGCAGGCGCACTGAGAGGCGGCCTCTCTCCCGGCCGCTCCATCCTCAATGCGCCTGCGCCGATGACGTCACATCTACACCCGGCGCAGGCGCATTGAGGATGGAGCGGCCGGGAGAGAGGCCGCCTCTCAGTGCGCCTGCACCGATTAAAGAAAGGTACGGCGCAGGCGCGATATTTTGAATTCGAACAGGGCCAGCAGAGAACGAACCCGTTCCCTGGCCCTGTCAATCAAACGGCGGAGGGGGCGTCATGATGAGAGGAGGATGCGGCTGCTACCAGCAAGTAGCCGCCCTACTTGCTGGTAGCAAGGTAATTTACATATGATAAAACTTGATTTTTAACAATATCTACTGAACGAAAATTAATATTTAGCATATGTACAGGGAGCTTGCAGTGTAGGGATTAATATTAACGGAAAAAAAAAAAAAGGGTTTAGTGGGCTGACAGAAGCCCTTTAACTACATAAAAAGACACAAACAACTACATACAGACACATAAAACAGCACACAGATACCTATAAAACATACAAATACTGTACAGCAAAACAGGCGCATGCAACAACACAAACACCTAAAACAACATACAGACACATAGACACCTATAAAACAAAAATATAACAAAACAGAGACATACAGCAACACATAGACACCTATAACAACATACAGACACATACAGCAACACTGACACGTACAACACATAGACACCTAAAAAACATACAAATACAACAAAACAGGCGCATGCAACAACACAAACACCTATAATAACATTGTGGCGGAAATACCCTCGCCACTGGGTTTTGGATTGGCCTGTTTGCCAGATTTTTGCCTCAGGATTATGGCCCATATACTAAAACTTTGAAGGAGAAGGTAGTCCGGCTGCACAACCTAAGGCCTCATGCACACGAACATTGTTTTGGTCAGCATCTGAGCCGCAGTTTTTGGGCTTGGATGCGGACCCATTCACTTCAATGGGGCCGAAAAAGATGCGGACAGCACTCCGTTCTGTGGTCCGAAAAAAATATATAACCTGTTCTATTCTTGTCCATTTTGTGGACAAGAATAGGCAGTTATATTAATGGCTGTCCGTGCCGTTCCGCAAATTGAGGAACGCACACGGACGCCATCCATGTTTTGTGGATCCGCAATTTGCGGACCGCAAAACACACAACGGTCGTGTGCATGTAGTCTAAATCTGTGGAACTGTTTTGGGCAGGAAAGCTATGCTTGCGGTCGGTCAAACAGGACTTCTATGGAATTCGGGAACCCCTGCTCGGATCTGGGTGATTTCTGGATATGTTGTTCGCCCAGATCAGAGCTATCCAGGGATGTATAATTTATGGGGATAAGTGGGGCTTTGGGGTGTTTTCTGTGTTTTGGGGAAAAATGTGTGTTTTCTGCCTGTGTTAGCCCATTGTGTTCGGCAATTGTATCACAGGCAGAGGGGGGGGGGATTGTGTACAATTGCTGGGAGTGTTTCTATGCTGTGAATGCATGTGATTGGCTAGTGTAAAAACTGTCTCAGTCTTCCACAAGGTCCCCAGGGGAGTGTCCCTTGCTGGAAGACCTGCATAAAAGGCTGACATGTAGCCCCATTAAAGAGTTCCTGTTTTACCCTCAACATAGAGCCTCGTCTCATGTGGGTGGAGAAAAGGCTGCATCTACACTGGGGAATACTATACGCTGTATACTCCCCTGGCTATAATCCCTGAGCTCTTTTAAGAGCTTGTTCCTGCATCGCTATTTGAAGGAAGAGAGGTTCACCCACTGGAACCTGGAAGCCTTGTCGTAGGTCCAGGGTGGGTAGAAGACGGCAAGATCCCAACCAAGCTGCGGCGGTTCGTGGGGTCGGCAGTGGTTACGGTGTCAAGTGGAGTGCTTGGAGCCCTCGGGAAGCACTAGGAGCATCCATCAACGGAGGTACCCAATCGGGGTGCCAGGAGATCCGTTACAGTGGTGGCAGCAGTGAGATGGCGTCCTAGTGCAAGGAGAAGCAGCTCGGAGACACCGTTCGTGGATTTACAAAATTGAGGGCAACGCTTGTCCCCGTACAGCGCCCCTGGCTACAGCAGTATGGACCCAGTTTGTAACCAAACAGCGTCCCGACATGAGGAGGAGGACCTGATCGATTGGGATACAGTCTGGAAAGGCGTCTGGTATGAGGCCCTGGAGGGCATGCATCGTCAGCGGGGCGAGAGACTCCCCAGCAAGGACCAGTGATGGCAGACACCACTGGCCCTACAGATGCCCCTCCTGGGAGAGCAGCCCCTGGAGGAGTGGGTGAAGGAGCTCCAGCTCCGGGTGCGACAGGAGCTGTGGCTGGAGAATGCCTACCAGACGCTCTGGTGGTATACCGCTCGGCATACACCCTGGATGGCGGAGCACGACAACCTGGAGGGGTATGATTACGATGGCCCTGGCCTGTTGTGGGAGGCTTTCACAGAACCGGAGTTCGGGAGCACTACGGGGACCCGATTTTATGACATCTACGACTTCAGGGAGGGTATGCAAGATTGGGCTGACCCCAACAAGGTGAGACCAGACTTGGAATACCTAGTGACACTGGAGTGGGGGCTGGAGCAGGACTACCGACATCTGTTCCACGTAATTGAAAATACCCTGCAGGAGAGTTGGGTGGCAGTCCCAGACTTAAAGCCCTGCGGCGGGGAAGACCTGGCTGAGGTACCCCCTACTTCACTACCAGCTACAGAGGTAGGGGACCTGATAGACAGGTTCTGGGGGGGAACTACATATGGCAGGTGGAGATGGGACCGAGGTCTCTCCACCGGCCCTACAGGGATGCTGGGCGGTCGGCCCAGATCCCCAACGGCAGTCGGAGTTTCAGGGAATAGGGACAGTCGGTCCTGTTCCCCAGCGGCAGTATGTTTTGCAGGGAGAGGAGAGCATTGTCTCCCTTCCCCAGTGGCAGTGTACCTTGCAGGGAGAGGAGAGCATCGTTTTCCTCCCCAAGTGGCAGTGTACCTTGCAGGGAGAGGAGAGCATTGTCCTCTCCCTGCAAACGATCCCTCCTCTCCACAGCAGATCCGCAACTAGGTCCTGGGGTAGGATTTCCTGACCACATCCCAGCAGAAGAGATGGCATCTGGGCAGAGCGCAGTCGGCCTCTGCCCTTCCCTATCGTCTTGTCCAGAGCCTGACTCCCCACAGGCTACCCCAGCAGAAGCGCTGGCATCCGGGCAGAGCACCGCTGGCCTCTGCCCTTCCTGTCCCTTTGTTACAGGGCAGGACTGTACACCAGTTTGCCCAGCTGAAGCGCTGGCACCAGGGCAGAGTACTGCTGATCTCTGCCCACAAAGCAACCTCCACTCCCAGCCAGAGAGCAACACAGAGACCTGGAGTACCAGTTACCAACACAACCTTGGTGGACTCACTGGACAGAGACAGGCTACCAAATTTAACAGGTACAGTATTTGGTTGTGGGTGGGCTGCCACACTAACTCAGGTATCGACCGGCGTGAGGTCAGTTACCTGGTAGTCTTCCCTGGAAGGGGGAGATATGTGGCGGAAATAACCTCGCCACTGGGTTTTGGAGGGGCCTGTTTGCCAGTCTTTTGCCTCAGGATTATGGCCAATATACTAAAACTTTGAAGGAGAAGGTAGACCGGCCGCACAGCCTAAATCTGTGGAACAGTTTTGGGCAGGAAAGCCATGCTTGCGGTTGGTCAAATGTGACTTCCATGGAATTCGGGAACCCCTGCTCGGATCTGGGTGATTTCTGGATATGTTGTTCGCCCAGATCAGAGCTATCCAGGAATGTATAATTTATGGGGATATGTGGGGCTTTGGGGTGTTTTCTGTGTTTTGGGAAAAAAATTGTGTTTTCTGCCTGTGAGTCATTAAGTTAACCCTTTGTGTTTGGTAATTGTATCACAGGCCCATTGTGTTTGGTAATTGTATCACAGTCAGAGCCCATTGTGTTTGTTAATTGTATCACAGTCAGAGCCCATTATGTTTGTTAATTGTATCACAGGCAGAGCACATTGTGTTTGTTAATTGTATCACAGGCAGTGCCCATTGTGTTTGTTAATTGTATCACAGGCAGAGGGGGGGGGGATTGTGTACAATTGCTGGGAGTGTTTCCATACTGTAAATGTATGTGATTGGCTAGTGTAAAAACTGTCTCAGTCTTCCACAAGGTCCCCAGGGGAGTGTCCCTTGCTGGAAGACCTGCATAAAAGGCTGACATGTAGCCCCATTAAAGAGTTCCTGTTTTACCCTCAACATAGAGCCTTGTCTTATGTGGGTGGGGAAAAGGCTGCATCTACACTGGGGAATACTATACGCTGTATACTCCCCTGGCTATAATCCCTGAGCTCTTTTAAGAGCTTGTTCCTGCATCGCTGAAGGAAGAGAGGTTCACCCACTGGAACCTGGAAGCTTTGTCATAGGTCCAGGGTGGGTAGAAGATGGCAAGATCCCAACCAAGCTGCGGCGGTTCGTGGGGTCGGCAGTGGTTACGGTGTCAAGTGGAGTGCTTGGAGCCCTCAGGAAGCACTAGGAGCATCCATCAACGAAGGTACCCAATCGGGGTTCCAGGAGATCCGTTACAAACATACAGACACATACAGCAACACATAGACACAGGGGCGTTGCTAGGTTAAAACATTCGGGGCCTAGGCCCCTGATGTTTTGTCCCAGGCCCGAATGTTCTGCCTGCCAGCTAGATACAACTGTATTGTCCGCCTCAGAATGTCAATACAATTGAATCTAATGCACTGGAAGAGCTGAAGGACCTGTGATGACATCATAGGTCATGTGACCAGTAAAACAGGCAGTGGTTGAGAAGGACCTGCGATTATGTCACCATCTTGTGACCAGTGCAGGAGAGGAAGGCAGTGAAGAGGAGATGTCCTGGGGAAGAAGCTGTGGTGATGTCTGCTACATGAGGAGAGTTAAGTGAAGGGAGAAGCAGAGCAATACTGGGGGTTGTGGTTATTTAACTGGGACTGTATATTAGAGCTGAAGGGAGGGGTGCTGTTACATGAAACTGTGTGTTAGAGGTTGCTGAGGAGGGGGTGATGTTATTTACATGGGACTGTATGTTGATGGTGGCTGTAGGAGGGAGTGATGTTATTTACATTGGACTGTATGTTGATGGCGACTGTGGGAGGGAGTGATGTTATTTGCATGGGATTGAATGTTACAGGGGTCTGAGGGAGTGATGTTATTTACATGGGACTGAATGTTGAGGCGACAATGTTATTTACATGGGACTGTATGTTGAGGGTGGCTGGTGGGGGGAATGATGTTATTTACATGGGACTGAATGTTGAGGGGGTGATGTTTAAATGGGATTGCATGTTGGAGGCGGCGATATTAATTACTTGGGACTGTATGTTGAAGGCGGCTGGGGAGGAGGTGATGTTTTTTACATGGGACTGTATTTTGGAGGGGGCTGTAGATAGAGAGGGATGTTATTTACATGGGACTATATATTGGAGGGGGCTGGAGAGATGGTGTTATGTTATTTACATGGGACTCTATGGTGAAGGGAGGAAAATAGTGTTATTTACATGGGACTATATATTGGAGGCGCTGGAGAGATGGTGTAATGTTATTTACATGGGACTGTATGGGGGAGGGAGGAATATAACTACAGGGGGCATTATAGGGGGCAGTTTAAATACTTGGGGCACTGTAGGGGTATTATAAATTCACGAGACATCAGGCGTCTTATTACTACTGGGGGCTCTCTAGAAGGGACTTATAGATCCGCCTTATTTCTACTAAGAGCACTATGGGGGCCTTATTACTACTGAGGGGTCTGTAGATAGCTTTAATACCACTGGGGGGAACAATAGGGGGCCTTATTTCTACTGGGGGCTTTGTGAGGGTATTATTAATACTGGAGGGCTCTTCTACTAATGGGGGCACTCTTGGGGAGCGTTATCACTGTTGGGGCCACTGTAGGGGGGGCAGTATTACTAATGGGGGCATTCTAGAAGGGGCTTACTATTGTTGGGACTTTGAGGAGCACTAGTACTATGGGGGCTCCTTTTTCTTCAGGATAGTATTTGGGGGTATTGGGGAGCACAGCCAGGAGCAGGATAACACTGTGGGGACTCCAGGTTGGGGGATGATGACAGAAATGTGAGGAAGCTAAGATGTCCGTGTGTCACACTCTGTAGAGACGAGGCAGCTGAGAGAAGTTACCTGGACCAAATGGAGAGGATGATGACAGAGAAGATCTACATCAGAGTTGGGTCTTTTGAGACCCTAGCAATGCCCCTGCATAGACAGCTATAAGAACATACAGACACATAAAACAGCACACAGACAACTATAAAGCATACCAATACAACAAATCAGGCGCATGCAACAACACAAACACCTATAACAACAGACAGACACATATACAGATATAGGTATAACAGACAAACAGAAGAACCCCCTGAGGTCCTGTCCTTGAGGCAGAGGGGAACTTTCAGCTCCATTAGTTTTTGTCTTCTTTGTGTAGTGTGAGCGGCAGATGACATCTTCACCTCCGCCGCTGACATCCTGTGTGCTGACATTACTGACAGTGAAAGTACTTATAGCATTTATCAACCTAAACCGCACATTTATGTAAATGCTCCTCTCCTGGTTCTCACGACTCGCGGGGTAATAGAGCGTATGTCACATTGTGCTGTCAGCGACCAGAATATGCGCGGAGTGCGTTACTGTCACTGTGTGGATTGTAGGTTTTACATGTAAAGATGAAGGGGCACTACACACATCAGTAAGGGACACTACCAATGTTACGAGTCTATTCTTCTATGTAAGGGCTCATTCACACGACCGCGCCGTTTTTTGTGATCCGCAAATTGCAGATCCGCAAAACACGGATGCCGCCCCCCCTGTGTGCATTCTGCAATTTGCGGAACGGAACAGGAGGTCCATTTTAGAAATGCCTATTCTTGTCCTCAAAACGGACAAGAATAGGACATGACTCATAAATTTTGCGGGGCCACGGAACGGATCAACGGATGCGGACAGCACACGGAGTGCTGTCCGCATCTTTTCCGGCCTCACTGAAGTGAATGGGTCCGCACCCGAGCCGCAAAAAATGCAGCTCGGATGCAGACAAAAACCCCGGTCGTGTGAATGAGCCCTAACATGTATGCCTGTGTGGTCAGGCCAGGACAACACATGATGTGCACCTGCTACAACCCCATTGACATACTATATTATATTGCATCATTTTCAAAATTGCAACTGCAGTTCTTCCCTCCTGCCACTTTGCGGCAGTACTGAGCTGCACTGTGACAGGCAGATCACTGGTTGTGAACTGTAAATACGTGAGCAGGTGGTCAGTGATGCATCCGTGAAGGATCCGTGTGTCCGTTTTTTGCTGCCGGTGTTGAATCCGTGTTTTACTGACACTGAACAGCTGAAATATAATTTTCAAAGCATCTATTCTTAATGATCCGTCAAATATGGATGCAACACGGATGGCATCCGTGTTGCATCCATGGTTTTCACTGACCCATAGACTATGGCCTCATGCACACGACTGTTGTTCGGGTCCGCATCCGAGCCGCAGTTTTTGCGGCTCAGGTGCGGACCCATTCACTTCAATGGGGCCGCGAAAGATGCGGACAGCACTCCGTGTGCTGTCCGCATCCGTTGCTCCGTTCCGCTGGCCCCGCAAAAAAAAAATAGAACATGTCCTATTCTTGTCCGTTTTGCGGACAAGAATAGGCATGTCTACAATGGGCCGCCCATTCCGTTCCGCAAATTGCGGAAGGCACACAGACGCCCAATCTGAATGCAGTCTATGACATGGATGTGAACAAGCTAGCATGGCAAGCGGACTTTCAGGACCCAAACCAATGTCCCTGGAGAAGAGGGTCCTACAGGTGAACCATCGTGTCAGCTATACAGCAGACTGCCTCTCCAGACTTGTTCTACTTCCCACTAGCATATTGATGGTACCGCGATTGAATATATTTTTTTACTGATTCCCAACTTCTACATACCAACTTCTACATACCAAGATTTCATACCAAAACCAGAAGGTTCAAATGCCCTAAAAGTAACCACTAAAATCAACCATTGCCCATTAAAGGGGTTTTCTCTCTCACTATGTGCCAGAATGAGGGCTGTCCTCTAAGATCATCTAAGATTTTGATTTTCCCATAGTGTCCTTGAATTACATGGACAACCATGAAATTTTCCTAAAGGGTCAGAATTGCAGAAGTGATAGTCACCTCAAGGATCCCGTTCACATGTTCCCAGGTCCAGTCTCTACGTCCTGGTCCCTCTCAACACATAGGAAATAACCACTGAGAAAAAAAAATGGCCAAGGGAGGTCACCTCTGTGGTCATGGAATGACTGACCTGCCATATCCTGTGTATCAAGAGGGACCAGAAAGTAGAAACCAGCAGAGACCCTGGAGTGTGAGCACTGGGGGATCGGTGAGGTGAGCATAGACTTCTTTTTTTTTTTTTGGACAACCCCATTTTAATGGATTCAAATGGTCCTCTAGGTTGGAGGATCCAAATCTACAGAGGCTTGTCTCTATAAAGGTGTTGTCTCCTCATATGCTGGTGGCATATCACTAGGACCCTTCAGGGGCTTCCAAGTATAGGCCAACCATGCAGCCTCCTAGGGAAAAAAAAGTGGAAATGGTGGGCAACATTATCCCACCCATGTCTATGCTTTCAATGTTTTTGCGAACCCTACGAGCTAGCGTGGTGCTGTTTGTGCCTGTGCTCTACCATACCCATCATCCGTGGTGATGCTACAGCTGGAGAGCCTAAACAGGACATCCTTCAGCCCTCAGCACTAAGGCACCGGCTGTCTCAGATCTGTCATCAGATATTCAGCCCCCGTCACTCTGAGATAAATGGAATTGTCACAGGTGAGAAATTACATCTAAAAGGGCACATTGAACATCAAAAGTGAGCGGGGAAGCGTTCTGTGTCACCCTGTCAGTCATGTTTACTGATGAATCGTATGAAATGGATCCCGGGGCCTGACACCGATAAATATGGGACTACAGGTCAAAATCACTGGGCCGTTAACGTTTGGGGGCATCGTTAGTGTTGAATTTCTGCTGCTGCATCTCCCATACTGATATCACTCACTGGCACAATGGTCGGGGGTCACAGATATGCCAGGTTACAGAGATTTTATGGAGAGGGGCTCAAAAAGAAACTCCATTTTTTTTTTATTTTAATACCTCAAAATAATCTGATCATAGAGTGTTCCACTGCTGAGATCCTCAGGATCAGGGAACCTCATAGCCAGTGTTCTATTCCCTACAGCGCCACCACAGGGGAACTGAAGTATTGCACATTGTCCATTGAAATCAATCTGCTCTTCATGTAACATGCAGGTCTTCCGGAGATAAGAGACACTTCTAGGAGCCACTGCTGCTCTGCAGCGCTCTCCACCTTGCTTTTACCAAATGTCAAGTTTTTTCACTCTTCATAAAAAAAGTGACACTTTTTTGGGAAACTAAATAAAATGTAATGTAAAAGTTTTTTTTTTTACAGTTATGCAACCACCCAATATGAGTAGAGTGTAGCATAGTGTCAGTCAGTAGTAGAGAGTCCCTGGATGTAGTGGAGCGCAGTACAGTGAAATAGAGTAACAGGGATTAGTAGAGAGTAGTATATTATAGTACAATGTAATAAAGTGTAACAGAGAGTAGCAGAGGAATAGTGTAAGGCCTCATGCACACGACGGATCCACAAAAAACGGAAGCCGCCCGTGTGCCTTACGCAATTTGCGGAACTGGGTGGCCCATTGTAGAAATGGCTATTCTTGTCCACAAAACGGACAAGAATAGGACATGTTCTATTTTTTTTTGCGGGGCCGTGGAACGGAGCCACAGATGCGGAGAGCACACGGAGTGCTGTCTGCATCTTTTGCGGCCCCATTGAAGTAAATAGTGTAGTAGAGTGTAGTAATGAATGTAGTACAGCGTTGTAGATTCGGTAGCAGTATAGTATAGTAGACAGTAGTAAAGTGTAGTAGACTGTAATAGAAAGCAGTATCATATATAGTGTAGTAGGCTATAGTAGAGTGGAGTAGAGATTAGTAGAGCATTAGAGTATAGTAGAGTGTACTAGGGTATTGGTATTGTATTGTGTAGTATAGTATTGTGTAATACAGTATAGTGTGGCATTTTGTAGTATAGTATTGGACAGTACAGTGCAATATTGTAGTGTGTAGTATAATATAGTTTAGTATAGTGTAGTATTGTGTAATAAAGTATAGAGTAGTATTGTATGCTATAGTTTATAGTAGTATGGAATTGTATTGTGTAGTATAGTGTGGTATTGTGTAGTATAGTATTGTGTAATACAATATAGTGTAGTATTTTGTAGTATAGTATAGTATACTGTAGTATGGTATTGTGAAATACAGTATAGTGTAGTATAGCATTGTATAGTGTAGTATAGTGTAGTATAGTTTAGTATAGTATAGTGTAGTATAGTTTAGTGTAGTGTAGTATAGTTTAGTGTAGTGTAGTATAGTTTAGTATAGTATAGTGTAGTACAGTATTGTGTAATACAATATAGTGTAGTATTTTGTAGTATAGTATACTGTAGTATGGTAATGTGAAATACAGTATTGTGTAGTATGGCATTGTATAGTGTTGTATCGTATAGTATAGTGTAATATAGTTTAGTATAGTATAGTGTAGTTTAGTATAGTATAGTGTAGTATAGTGTAGTATAGTTTGTATAGTATAGTGTAGTATAGTTTAGTATAGTATAGTGTAGTATAGTGTAGTATAGTGTAGTATAGTATAGTGTAGTATAGTATAGTGTAGTACAGTATAGTATAGTGTAGTATAGTTTAGTATAGTGTAGTATAGTTTAGTATAGTGTAGTGTAGTATAGTTTAGTATAGTGTAGTATAGTTTAGTATAGTGTAGTGTAGTATAGTATAGTATAATTTAGTATAGTGTAGTATAGTTTAGTATAGTATAGTGTAGTATAGTTTAGTATAGTATAGTATTGTGTAGTATTGTGTAGTATAGTGTAGTATAGTATTGTGTAGGTCTCGATCTGCAACAAGCACTGATCTGAGAAACATAACAGCCAGTGCAGGTGTTGGAGGCTCCTTCCTCGTGTAGGAGTCCATGGAGGAGGACTAATTCCTCGGGGAACTGACCCTCTAGGTTGCATGCTCAGCAGGGGTGCAGAGGATGCAAGTGCACCTTGACAGCAATCCAGTATGGACATGACATATCTGACCTGTAACTGTTTCAGTCCCAGTGGCTTCATGCTGTTCCTCTGCCACTTGTGGTCCACACCCCTGGCTCCTCTCCAGGAGACTCCATGCATGTGCGTCCTCCGCAGCCGAGGACCGGGTGGCGCTTGTTGGTCTGAGGAATTTTGTTTGGAGGAGTGAAAGGTGCAAAGGTGGATAAACAAGATGACGGATTTGTAGCCTTATAGGGGAGCTGCAAATAAACATCTGCCTGAAATATGACTTCAGCTATTTACTTTATGTCATCAGCCGGTGCCTTCACAGCATCCATCTTATGTCAGTGCTGCCCCTGCCCCAATACAGATAAACTCCCTTGTATACAACATGTGCTACATCTTCACATAAATTGCTACTACAGATGTAGGAGGGCTGAGTTTGTTAGTAAACTCCCTTAAACTGCAGAATAATATGAAATTCTTTATGTAAAACCCAACATAAGACGTCATCATATGACAAACTCAGCTCTGCTAGATTATGTGTCAATAAATATTACTAATCAGTAAGAAAAAAAAGGCAATATTGAGATTGAACCAGATGTAGCAGAGCCCATTTTATAGTTTGTCTGTCTCTATGCCTCTGTCACGGACATACCGAGACATACGGACGTCCCCGCGACAGTGAGTGGCAGGAGATCTTTGAGACTGGCAACACGTGGTTTGATTTGACATGCTTACCTTGTTGTTTCTGGTACCGGCCACACCCTTAACCTCCAGGTGTTGCTATTGTGGTCAGTTACCTTTCCCTATTTATAGTTGTCTCTCCCGCAATGCTGTGCGGTTTATAGCTTCAGTTGGACCTGTGGAGAGCTGGTGTTTGGATCTCGGCTGAGTTCCTGCTGCTGCCATAGCTTCTTGGAAGTTAAGTGTTTCCTTTCCCTTTGTATTTTGGCTTTTCTGTGTGTTGCCTTTCCCTATTGTTTGTATTAGGCCTTAGGGAGACTCCGGTTCATACTTCCTTTTGAAGGAACAGGTTGTCTCATTACTGTCATTAGTACAAGGGTCCTTTAGGGTTATATAGGACTATAATTATACCTGTGTATGAACTCACCTACCTCTGGGGTCTGTTCATACTGGTAGTCAGTCAGGGCTTTGGTTAGGGGTTTCACTAGGAGGTGTCCATCTTCCTTCCCAAGTTTTCAGGCCATATTTCCTTTTCCCTCCTATGTTCGGTGTGTGGTCCCCCCCCCACACTAGAGCGTGACCGCCTCTCATATCTGTCTGTCCCATAACAATCTGTGTATCGATCTGAGCTATGAATACTGATGCACAAAAGTCTATGGAAATTATTGTGAGGTCAGATTATTAGTCTGTACTGAGCTAAACCCATCAGCAGCAACCGCACAAATTCCTCTGCTGGTTTGTTACAATGTATCAGTGTGGAGTCCGGGCTGTTTAGCTCACAGAGCATTGTCTAGACTGGATACAACTGTGCTAGTTTGTTACAATGTATCAGTCTGGAGTCCGGGCTGTTTAGCTCACAGAGCATTGCCTAGACTGGATACAACTGTGCTAGTTTGTTACAATGTATCAGTCTGGAGTCCAGGCTGTTTAGCTCACAGAGCATTGTCTAGACTGGATACAACTGTGCTAGTTTGTTACAATGTATCAGTCTGGAGTCCAGGATGTTTAGCTCACAGAGCATTGTCTAGACTGGATACAACTGTGCTAGTTTGTTACAATGTATCAGTCTGGAGTCCGGGCTGTTTAGCTCACAGAGCATTGCCTAGACTGGATACAACTGTGATAGTTTGTTACAATGTATCAGTCTGGAGTCCAGGCTGTTTAGCTCACAGAGCATTGTCTAGACTGGATACAACTGTGCTAGTTTGTTACAATGTATCAGTCTGGAGTCCAGGATGTTTAGCTCACAGAGCATTGTCTAGACTGGATACAACTGTGCTAGTTTGTTACAATGTATCAGTCTGGAGTCCGGGCTGTTTAGCTCACAGAGCATTGTCTAGACTGGATACAACTCTGCTAGTTTGTTACAATGTATCAGTCTGGAGTCCGGGCTGTTTAGCTCACAGAGCATTGTCTAGACTGGATACAACTGTGCTAGTTTGTTACAATGTATCAGTCTGGAGTCCGGGCTGTTTAGCTCACAGAGCATTGTCTAGACTGGATACAACTGTGCTAGTTTGTTACAATGTATCAGTCTGGAGTCCAGGATGTTTAGCTCACAGAGCATTGTCTAGACTGGATACAACTGTGCTAGTTTGTTACAATGTATCAGTCTGGAGTCCGGGCTGTTTAGCTCACAGAGCATTGCCTAGACTGGATACAACTGTGCTAGTTTGTTACAATGTATCAGTCTGGAGTCCAGGCTGTTTAGCTCACAGAGCATTGTCTAGACTGGATACAACTGTGCTAGTTTGTTACAATGTATCAGTCTGGAGTCCAGGATGTTTAGCTCACAGAGCATTGTCTAGACTGGATACAACTGTGCTAGTTTGTTACAATGTATCAGTCTGGAGTCCAGGCTGTTTAGCTCACAGAGCATTGTCTAGACTGGATACAACTGTGCTAGTTTGTTACAATGTATCAGTCTGGAGTCCGGGCTGTTTAGCTCACAGAGCATTGTCTAGACTGGATACAACTCTGCTAGTTTGTTACAATGTATCAGTCTGGAGTCCGGGCTGTTTAGCTCACAGAGCATTGTCTAGACTGGATACAACTGTGCTAGTTTGTTACAATGTATCAGTCTGGAGTCCGGGCTGTTTAGCTCACAGAGCATTGTCTAGACTGGATACAACTGTGCTAGTTTGTTACAATGTATCAGTCTGGAGTCCAGGCTGTTTAGCTCACAGAGAATTGTCTACACTGGATACAACTGTGATAGTTTGTTACAATGTATCAGTCTGGAGTCCAGGCTGTTTAGCTCACAGAGCATTGTCTAGACTGGATACAACTGTGTTAGTTTGTTACAATGTATCAGTCTGGAGTCCAGGCTGTTTAGCTTACAGAGCATTGTCTAGACTGGATACAACTCTGCTAGTTTGTTACAATGTATCATTCTGGAGTCCAGGCTGTTTAGCTCACAGAGCATTGTCTAGACTGGATACAACTGTGTTAGTTTGTTACAATGTATCAGTCTGGAGTCCAGGCTGTTTAGCTTACAGAGCATTGTCTAGACTGGATACAACTCTGCTAGTTTGTTACAATGTATCATTCTGGAGTCCAGGCTGTTTAGCTTGCAAGTCAGCATTGGAGGCTGGAATGGAGGTCTATCCTCTTCAGAGATGAGTCCCGCTTTTGCCTTGGACACAATGATAGTCAGAGATTGGTCTGGACACCACGTGGGCAACGCCATGAAGAAGCCTTCACAAAGGGAACATTACACAGGTCCTACTACTGGGAATATAGTGTGGGGTGGTATAATGTACAGTAGCCAGACATTTCAGGTACTAACAGCTCGATGTTACATTGATTTGGTCCCAGGAGGCATTTTCCGACAATGCCAGGCTGCATGTTGCTTGTGCTACTGTAAGCAGCCTGCATGACCTAAATGTTTTATCATGGCCTGCAGCGTCCCTGGACTTGTCTTCCATTGAGCAGATCTGGGATGTAATTGGTCGGCAGTTATGAAGGGAGCTGCCAGCAGCGGATCTTGATGATTTGTTGTCACGGCAGACAGGATCTCAGATACACAGACAACCAAATACACAAGTGTCTAGGCTAGATGCTGGGGACAGGTCACCTCCTAGCACATCCCTGACTTCTCTCCCTATGCTGCTAAGCCCACATTCAGACCTTGATGGTAGGAATGAAGTGTCCTCGTGCCTAGACTGCAAACAACCTAGAATCCCTGAGATGGTGAAAGGGGAGAAGGGGCAGAAGACACACAAATAGCCTAGACCGCAAACAACACAAACAAAAACCAAACTTATCTGAGCTGGAACAGACAATCCTTCCTTCCTTGAATCAAAGGCCAGACAGAATTCTATAACCCACACGGCCCTCTGGGATTGAAGGCAATTTAAGCCAATGACCCCACCCATAGCACCTGAAGGAAGGCGGATCCAGCATGAATCCAAAACAAACAAAAGGTTAGACACGTGCTGCCAATCTGACAGACCTCCGCACACCGTCCGAGCAGGGCATGACATTTGTGTGACCAAGTGCATTCAGCATGGCAGAACATTCCTCAGACAACCATTAATCATCTCATTGATCGCAGCCAAGGTGTGGAAATGCGGGTATTCCTGCACGTGGCGCTCATATTCGATACTGAATAAATTTAATGTTTTTAATATTTTGTTTGTATTTGTTATTATTTGCATATCATTAACATGTCTAGTGATCCTGTGATTTCCATAGTTCCACAACTTTTCCTTCTTGGTGTTACAATTTAAATGTTGAAATCCGCCCTTCTCATTACGGTAAGGCTATAAAGTACTGTATATATGTACATGCCCTCAGCCTGCTGTCTATCTCTGTCAATCAAGGGGAGGGTGGAGTGTGCAGAGCACAGGGGGTGTGACAAAAGCAGTGCTCCAAGGATTCAGCCCCACCCCCTGGTGCTCCAATGTGCTGATTTGCATATGAATAAAAACACAGGTAATCACCATGAGCCCTACCAGGCAGTATGCCTGAAATATTACGGTTGATCATGCTGACAGAGCCTCTTTAAAGGTTTGTCACCCCCCTCTATGATGTCCGCATACCCTATTAAGACAACTCCTTTAGTAGCACTATGAGCAAAATGCATGCAGGTTGTGGGCAGAGTAGGATGTCTGAAAGGTGCATCCTCATCCAACAGATGCAGAGCAGGAAGTCTATAAGATGCATCCTCATCCAATAGCTGCAGAGCAGGAAGTCTATAAGATGCATCCTCATCCAATTGCTGCAGAGCAGGAAGTCTATAAGATACATCCTCATCCAATAGCTGTAGAGCAGGAAGTCTATAAGATGCATCCTCATCCAATAGCTGCAGAGCAGGAAGTCTGATAGGTGCATGCTCATCCAATAGCAGCAGAGCAGGAAGTCTGATAGGTGCATCCTCATCCAATAGCTGCAGAGCAGGAAGTCTGATAGGTGCATGCTCATCCAATAGCGGCAGAGCAGGAAGTCTATAAGATGCATCCTCATCCAATTGCTGCAGAGCAGGAAGTCTATAAGATACATCCTCATCCAATAGCGGCAGAGCTGGAAGTCTGATAGGTGCATGCTCATCCAATAGCTGCAGAGCAGGAAGTCTGAAAGGTGCATCCTCATCCAATAGCGGCAGAGCAGGAAGTCTGAAAGGTGCATCCTCATCCAATTGCTGCAGAGCAGGAAGTCTATAAGATACATCCTCATCCAATAGCGGCAGAGCAGGAAGTCTGATAGGTGCATGCTCATCCAATAGCTGCAGAGCAGGAAGTCTGATAGGTGCATCCTCATCCAATAGCTGCAGAGCAGGAAGTCTGATAGGTGCATGCTCATCCAATAGCTGCAGAGCAGGAAGTCTGAAAGGTGCCTCCTCATCCAATAGCGGCAGAGCAGGAAGTCTGAAAGGTGCATCCTCATCCAATAGCTGCAGAGCAGGAAGTCTATAAGATGCATCCTCATCCAATAGCGGCAGAGCAGGAAGTCTGATAGGTGCATCCTCATCCAATAGCTGCAGAGAAGGAAGTCTATAAGATACATCCTCATCCAATAGCGGCAGAGCAGGAAGTCTATAAGATGCATCCTCATCCAATAGCGGCAGAGCAGGAAGTCTATAAGATGCATCCTCATCCAATAGCGGCAGAGCAGGACGTCTATAAGATGCATCCTCATCCAATAGCTGCAGAGCAGGAAGTCTGAAAGGTGCATCCTCATCCAATAGCTGCAGAGAAGGAAGTCTGAAAGGTGCATCTTCATCCAATAGCTGCAGAGCAGGAAGTCTGAAAGGTGCATCCTCATCCAATAGCTGCAGAGCAGGAAGTCTGAAAGGTGCATCCTCATCCAATAGCTGCAGAGCAGGAAGTCTGATGGGTGCATCATCATCCAATAGCGGCAGAGCAGGAAGTCTATAAAATGCATCCTCATCCAATAGCGTCAGAGCAGGAAGTCTATAAGATGCATCCTCATCCAATAGCGGCAGAGCAGGACGTCTATAAGATGCATCCTCATCCAATAGCTGCAGAGCAGGAAGTCTGAAAGGTGCATCCTCATCCAATAGCTGCAGAGAAGGAAGTCTGAAAGGTGCATCCTCATCCAATAGCTGCAGAGCAGGAAGTCTGATGGGTGCATGCTCATCCAATAGCGGCAGAGCAGGAAGTCTATAAGATGCATCCTCATCCAATAGCGGCAGAGCAGGAAGTCTATAAGATGCATCCTCATCCAATAGCTGCAGAGCAGGAAGTCTATAAGATGCATCCTCATCCAATAGCTGCAGAGCAGGAAGTCTATAAGATGCATCCTCATCCAATAGCTGCAGAGCAGGAAGTCTGATAGGTGCATCCTCATCCAACAGCTGCAGAGCAGGAAGTCTATAAGATGCATCCTCAACCAATAGCTGCAGAGCAGGAAGTCTGAAAGGTGCATCCTCATCCAATAGCGGCAGAGCAGGAAGTCTATAAGATGCATCCTCATCCAATAGCTGCAGAGCAGGAAGTCTATAAGATGCATCCTCATCCAATAGCTGCAGAGCAGGAAGTCTGATAGGTGCATCCTCATCCAACAGCTGCAGAGCAGGAAGTCTATAAGATGCATCCTCATCCAATAGCTGCAGAGCAGGAAGTCTGATAGGTGCATCCTCATCCAATAGCGGCAGAGCAGGAAGTCTGAAAGGTGCATCCTCATCCAATAGCTGCAGAGAAGGAAGTCTATAAGATACATCCTCATCCAATAGCGTCAGAGCAAGAAGTCTATAAGATGCATCCTCATCCAATAGCGGCAGAGCAGGAAGTCTATAAGATGCATCCTCATCCAATAGCTGCAGAGCAGGAAGTCTGAAAGGTGCATCCTCATCCAATAGCTGCAGAGAAGGAAGTCTGAAAGGTGCATCCTCATCCAATAGCTGCAGAGCAGGAAGTCTGAAAGGTGCATCCTCATCCAATAGCTGCAGAGAAGGAAGTCTGAAAGGTGCATCCTCATCCAATAGCTGCAGAGCAGGAAGTCTGATGGGTGCATCCTCATCCAATAGCGGCAGAGCAGGAAGTCTATAAAATGCATCCTCATCCAATAGCGTCAGAGCAGGAAGTCTATAAGATGCATCCTCATCCAATAGCTGCAGAGCAGGACGTCTATATGATGCATCCTCATCCAATAGCTGCAGAGCAGGAAGTCTGAAAGGTGCATCCTCATCCAATAGCTGCAGAGAAGGAAGTCTGAAAGGTGCATCCTCATCCAATAGCTGCAGAGCAGGAAGTCTGATGGGTGCATCCTCATCCAATAGCGGCAGAGCAGGAAGTCTATAAGATGCATCCTCATCCAATAGCGGCAGAGCAGGAAGTCTATAAGATGCATCCTCATCCAATAGCTGCAGAGCAGGAAGTCTATAAGATGCATCCTCATCCAATAGCTGCAGAGCAGGAAGTATGATAGGTGCATCCTCATCCAATAGCTGCAGAGCAGGAAGTCTGATAGGTGCATCCTCATCCAATAGCTGCAGAGCAGGAAGACTATAAGATGCATCCTCATCCAATAGCTGCAGAGCAGGAAGTCTGATAGGTGCATCCTCATCCAATAGCTGCAGAGCAGGAAGTCTGAAAGGTGCATCCTCATCCAATAGCGGCAGAGCAGGAAGCCTATAAGATGCATCCTCATCCAATAGCGGCAGAGCAGGAAGTCTATAAGATGCATCCTCATCCAATAGCTGCAGAGCAGGAAGTCTGAAAGGTGCATCCTCATCCAATAGCTGCAGAGCAGGAAGTCTGAAAGGTGCATCCTCATCTAATAGCTGCAGAGCAGGAAGTCTATAAGGTGCATCCTCATCCAATAGCGGCAGAGCAGGAAGTCTATAAGATGCATCCTCATCCAATAGCTGCAGAGCAGGAAGTCTATAAGATGCATCCTCATCCAATAGCGGCAGAGCAGGAAGTCTATAAGATGCATCCTCATCCAATAGCTGCAGAGCAGGAAGTCTGAAAGGTGCATCCTCATCCAATAGCTGCAGAAAAGGAAGTCTGAAAGGTGCATCCTCATCCAATAGCTGCAGAGCAGGAAGTCTGAAAGGTGCATCCTCATCCAATAGCTGCAGAGAAGGAAGTCTGAAAGGTGCATCCTCATCCAATAGCTGCAGAGCAGGAAGTCTGATGGGTGCATGCTCATCCAATAGCTGCAGAGCAGGAAGTCTGAAAGGTGCATCCTCATCCAATAGCTGCAGAGAAGGAAGTCTGAAAGGTGCATCCTCATCCAATAGCTGCAGAGCAGGAAGTCTGAAAGGTGCATCCTCATCCAATAGCTGCAGAGCAGGAAGTCTGATAGGTGCATCCTCATCCAATAGCGGCAGAGCAGGAAGTCTATAAGATGCATCCTCATCCAATAGCGGCAGAGCAGGAAGTCTATAAAATGCATCCTCATCCAATAGCGTCAGAGCAGGAAGTCTATAAGATGCATCCTCATCCAATAGCTGCAGAGCAGGACGTCTATATGATGCATCCTCATCCAATAGCTGCAGAGCAGGAAGTCTGAAAGGTGCATCCTCATCCAATAGCTGCAGAGAAGGAAGTCTGAAAGGTGCATCCTCATCCAATAGCTGCAGAGCAGGAAGTCTGATGGGTGCATCCTCATCCAATAGCGGCAGAGCAGGAAGTCTATAAGATGCATCCTCATCCAATAGCGGCAGAGCAGGAAGTCTATAAGATGCATCCTCATCCAATAGCTGCAGAGCAGGAAGTCTATAAGATGCATCCTCATCCAATAGCTGCAGAGCAGGAAGTATGATAGGTGCATCCTCATCCAATAGCTGCAGAGCAGGAAGTCTGATAGGTGCATCCTCATCCAATAGCTGCAGAGCAGGAAGACTATAAGATGCATCCTCATCCAATAGCTGCAGAGCAGGAAGTCTGATAGGTGCATCCTCATCCAATAGCTGCAGAGCAGGAAGTCTGAAAGGTGCATCCTCATCCAATAGCGGCAGAGCAGGAAGCCTATAAGATGCATCCTCATCCAATAGCGGCAGAGCAGGAAGTCTATAAGATGCATCCTCATCCAATAGCTGCAGAGCAGGAAGTCTGAAAGGTGCATCCTCATCCAATAGCTGCAGAGCAGGAAGTCTGAAAGGTGCATCCTCATCTAATAGCTGCAGAGCAGGAAGTCTATAAGGTGCATCCTCATCCAATAGCGGCAGAGCAGGAAGTCTATAAGATGCATCCTCATCCAATAGCTGCAGAGCAGGAAGTCTATAAGATGCATCCTCATCCAATAGCGGCAGAGCAGGAAGTCTATAAGATGCATCCTCATCCAATAGCTGCAGAGCAGGAAGTCTGAAAGGTGCATCCTCATCCAATAGCCGCAGAGGAGGAAGTCTGAAAGGTGCATCCTCATCCAATAGCCGCAGAGGAGGAAGTCTGAAAGGTGCATCCTCATCCAATAGCCGCAGAGGAGGAAGTCTATAAGATGCATCCTCATCCAATAGCGGCAGAGCAGGAAGTCTGAAAGGTGCATCCTCATCCAATAGCTGCAGAGCAGGAAGTCTATAAGATGCATCCTCATCCAATAGCCGCAGAGGAGGAAGTCTATAAGATGCATCCTCATCCAATAGCTGCAGAGCAGGAAGTCTGATAGGTGCATCCTCATCCAATAGCGGCAGAGCAGGAAGTCTATAAGATGCATCCTCATCCAATAGCGGCAGAGCAGGAAGTCTGAAAGGTGCATCCTCATCCAATAGCTGCAGAGCAGGAAGTCTATAAGGTGCATCCTCATCCAATAGTTGCAGAGCAGGCAGTGATGCCACGGGGGAGGTCGTGGTTTTGGCAACATCTGCTGTATGCCTACGGTTGCAACCCGGATGGTATCTCACTGGCCATGCCGGTAATTATGTGCCCCTGCCAGTGCTGGTAATTTTTTTAGACCGGCAATAATAATTGCCAGTATTTTCCTACATGGACTGTAACTAATGAATGCTTCCATTGTTGAGCCCTCATTAGTACAGCCTTTGCCCCCCCACTTGTGTTAAGAAAAGAAAAAAAAGAACTCACCTCATCCATTAGATGGCGCCGCTGTGAACACTCGCTGCTGACTGGAAGCTCAGCACAGGACTTGCGCTCCAGCACGATGACGTTTCGCAGGTCCTGTCCTGAGCTTCCAGTCAGCAGCGAGTGTTCACAGTGGCGCCATCTAATGGATGAGGTGAGTTCTTTTTTTCCTTGTTTTTTTGCACAGAGAAGATCAGGGGTACTAATGGGGGCATTAGTTATTCTGGGGGACACTACTGGGGGCATTAATATTACTGGGGGACTCTAATGGGGGCACTATTAATTCTGGGGGGCACAAATGGGGGAATTACTATTACTGGGGCACTATTAATTCTGAGGGTGCTAATGGGGGCACTATTAATACTGGGGGGCACAAATTGGGGCATTACTATTACTGGGGGCATTATTAATTCTGGGGGTGCTAATGGGGGCATTATTAATTCTAAGGGGCATTAATGGGGACATTACTATTACTGGGGGCACTATTAATTCTGGGGGTGCTAATGGGGGCATTATACATTTTGGGGGTGCTAATTGGGGAATTATTTATTCTGGGGCACTAATGGAGGGATTACTATTATTTGGGGCATTAATGGGGGCACTATTAATTCTGGGGGCACTAATGGGGGCATTATTAATTTGGAGGGCACTAATGTGGGCATTATTAATTTTGGGGGCACTAATGGGGGCATTATTAATTCTAAGGGGCATTAATAGGGACATTACTATTACTGGGGGCACTATTAATTCTGGGGGTGCTAATGGGGGCATTATTCATTTTGGGGGTGCTAATTGGGGAATTATTTATTCTGGGGCACTAATGGAGGGATTACTATTATTTGGGGCATTAATAGGGGCACTATTAATTCTGGGAGGCACTAATGGGGGCATTATTAATTTTGGGCGCACTAATGTGGGCATTATTAATTTTGGGGGCACTAATGGGGGCATTATTAATTCTGGGTGGCACTAATGGGGACATTATTAATTCTGGGGGGCACTAATGGAGGCATTATTAATTTTGGGGGCACTAATGGGGACATTATTAATTCTGGGAGGCACTAATGGGGGCATTATTAATTCTGGGAGGCACTAATGGAGGCATTATTAATTCTAGGGGGCACTAATGGAGGCATTACTATTATTGGGGGCACTAATGGGGGCATTATTAATTTTGGGGGGCACTAATGGAGGCATTACTATTAATGGGGGCAGTAATGGGGACATTATTAATTCTGTGAGGCACTAATGGGGGCATTATTAATTCTAGGGGGCACTCATGGAGGCATTACTATTACTGGGGGCACTAATGGGGAAATTTTTAATTCTGGGAGGCACTAATGGAGGCATTATTAATTCTAGGGGGCACTAATGGAGGCATTACTATTATTGGGGGCACTAATGGGGGCATTATTAATTTTGGGGGGCACTAATGGAGGCATTACTATTAATAGGGGCAGTAATGGGGACATTATTAATTCTGTGAGGCACTAATGGGGGCATTATTAATTCTAGGGGGCACTCATGGAGGCATTACTATTACTGGGGGCACTAATTGGGACATTATTAAATCTGGGAGGCACTAATGGAGGCATTATTAATTCTAGGGGGCACTAATGGAGGCATTACTATTACTGGGGGCACTAATGGGGGCATTATTAATTCTGGGAGGCACTAATGGGGGCATTATTAATTCTGGGAGGCACTAATGGGGGCATTATTAATTCTAGGGGGCACTCATGGAGGCATTACTATTACTGGGGGCATTATTAATCCTGGGGGGTGCTAAAAGGGGCATTATCCATTCTGGGAGGGCACTAATGGAGGCATTAATATTACTGGGGGTCATTAATATTGGGAGCCACATTATGACTTAGCAACTTAACACCCGGTGTTAAACTACACTCACAGCCACACCCCCTTTGGGGTGTGGCTTAACTTGGCCGGTATTTATGGTTGGGAAAGGTGAAAACCCTATGTACGCCCCAGTATTATGCATCAGTTATTTCCCATGGTGTTACTGTGCCCTGGGACCCTCCACTTGGACCAGAGTTCTGTCCAGTAGGACTATCTGCAGCGCTCTCCGCTCCTCCATCTCAGCAGTGCAGCTTCAGGCAGATGAATCTGATAGACAGGCTGAATTCATAAGCCGAGCAATTAGAGAACAAATTACCATGTCTGATGCATTATGTAAATGGCGGAGCACACCTGTCAGCTGGGGCCCCCAGGGCTCAGGAGAAGCCGTCACTGAAGAGAAAGATCCTGCGCTGGAGCAAGAGGCTTCATGAAATGCTAATGAAGGATCCTCCAGCCGCCTGCGCAAACCTGCGCTCCTCTGTACAATGGTCAAAGGGGAGACAAATACATAATAAATCTGTAAATATCTAAATCTATCTATCTAAAAATGCAAATATCCGGCACTCTCTAACAAAAAAATGAAACAAATTTATTCACCCATGTGGACGCCACACGGGTGAATAAACTTTTTTCATTTTTTCAATTATTTCAGAGTGACTTCTGTAACTCGTCTTGTTCATGCTTAGTGCAGTTGTCTGTGTTATGTATGTGCACCGCCAGAGGCGTAACTAGAACTGACTGGGCCCCATAGCAAATTTTTGTACAGGGCCCCCCCCCCCCCCACACACACACTTCTTCACAAAGACTTTTTATTTACTGTCATTTTTAGCACGACTTTGTTTTTTGACATTTCCAGTTGCTGACGGAGTTTATATTCAACTCAACACCTTTAAAACCTGCGCTGCAATTGTAATAGACGTCTGATTTACCTCTACATATCCACAAGTATTTTAGCCTCTGTACCTTTCATACTACAGCCATGGACGCAGTCATACACGCACTCTCCACATACATGGACGCGCTCATACACGCACTCTCCACATACACGGACGCAGACATACACGCACTCTCCACATACATGGACGCAGTCATACACGCACTCTCCACATACATGGACGCAGTCATACACGCACTCTCCACATACATGGACGCAGTCATACACGCACTCTCCACATACACGGACGCAGTCATACACGCACTCTCCACATACATGGACGCAGTCATACACGCACTCTCCACATACACGGACGCAGACATACACGCACTCTCCGCATACATGGACGCAGTCATACACGCACTCTCCACATACATGGACGCAGTCATACACGCACTCTCCACATACATGGACGCAGTCATACACGCACTCTCCACATACACGGACGCAGTCATACACGCACTCTCCACATACATGGACGCAGTCATACACGCACTCTCCACATACATGGACGCAGTCATACACGCACTCTCCACATACATGGACGCAGTCATACACGCACTCTCCACATACATGGACGCAGTCATACACGCACTCTCCACATACACGGACGCAGTCATACACGCACTCTCCACATACATGGACGCAGTCATACACGCACTCTCTACATACATGGACGCAGTCATACACTGCACTCTCCACATACACGGACGCAGTCATACACGCACTCTCCACATACACGGACGCAGTCATACACGCACTCTCCACATACATGGACGCAGTCATACACGCACTCTCCACATACACGGACGCACTCATACACGCACTCTCCACATACACGGACGCAGTCATACACGCACTCTCCACATACATGGACGCAGTCATACACGCACTCTCCACATACATGGACGCACTCATACACGCACTCTCCACATACATGGACGCAGTTATACACGCACTCTCCACATACACGGACGCAGTCATACACGCACTCTCCACATACATGGACGCAGTCATACACGCACTCTCCACATACATGGACGCACTCATACACGCACTCTCCACATACATGGACGCAGTCATACACGCACTCTCCACATACATGGACGCAGTCATACACGCACTCTCCACATACATGGACGCAGTCATACATGCACTCTCCACATACATGGACGCAGTCATACACGCACTCTCCACATACATGGACGCAGTCATACACGCACTCTCCACATACATGGACGCAGTCATACACGCACTCTCCACATACATGGACGCAGTCATACACGCACTCTCCACATACATGGACGCAGTCATACACGCACTCTCCACATACATGGACGCAGTCATACATGCACTCTCCACATACATGGACGCAGTCATACACGCACTCTCCACATACATGGACGCAGTCATACACGCACTCTCCACATACATGGACGCAGTCATACACGCACTCTCCACATACATGGACGCAGTCATACACGCACTCTCCACATACATGGACGCACTCATACACGCACTCTCCACATACATGGACGCAGTCATACACGCACTCTCCACATACATGGACGCAGTCATACACGCACTCTCCACATACAGGGGCGCACTCATACACGCACTCTTCACATACATGGACGCACTCATACACACAGTCACCACATACATGGACGCACTCATACACATACTCTTCACATACATGGACGCACTCATACACATACTCTTCACATACAGGGGCGCACTTATACACACAGTCACCACATACATGGACGCACACATATACAATACACATATATAGACACCCAGCTTTCCTGCTGTGCCTCTCCCCTATACTCTAATGCCTCTGCACTTGTGCCATGCAGGATAGCAGGGAAGCTGGATGACATTTCATAATATAATTCACCCAGCTTTCCTACTGTACTGCAGGTCACATGTGCACAGTCTGGGAAAGCTGAATATAACCCCAGTTCCCCTGCCACTCACATCACTGGTGCAGTTGTGGCAATCCAACTGGTGTTCAGCACGCTGGGCAGGGAAGGTTCAACTTCATGCAGCGGGAATCGCGGGCAGAAAAGGGGGCGGGGCTATTATAGCTCTGCCCACATTGGGCCGTCCTGTTGCTGGTCACTGTCCATCATAAGAACTAAGGAGGGGAGAGGCGGAGCAATGTCACTGATGTCAGGTCAGTGACAGAGCGACTCAGATAGAGATAGCGCTAATCTGACTGGCGCCAGTGCAGCAGTACTCCCTCTCCCTCCCTAGTCCCTCCACAACAGGTAACCCCCCCCCCCTCCACGGCCTGGCTCGGCCCCGCCCCCTCCACGGTCCTGACCTGACTACTCCTCCTTGCCTTCCCCCCCAGCCAGGCCCGAGCCGCGGACCGCCCACGCCCCGCCCACTACACTGGGCGGGCGGTCGGGCCTGGCTGCCTGTGTGTTTTTACTGTGCACTGTGACTGTTAATAAAAAAAATAATAAAATAAAATAAATGAATGCGGTCCGGACGGGCCCCCAGTGGCGTAGGGCCCAATAGCCACTGCTATGGTTGCTATGGCGATCCCTACGCCACTGTGCACCGCTTATCATATGTACAGCGCTATGGAATGAATGGCGCTTTAATAAATAATAATAATAAAAATATCTATCTCATATCTAACTTTCTATCTACAATCTTTATCTGTCTTTTAATCCATGTACCTATCTCATCTATATCTATGTGGGGTACTTCCAGTGAGAGGACCTGGTCCTCCTAACACTGCAGAATGGGGAAGGGGGTTTATAAAATGTCATGAACAATCTGATCTCTATCATAAAACCGCTCTTCTACTCTCAGATTCAAGGCAGAGCAAAATGTGAAGCGAACCTAACAATTTGTTCCACCCAAAAATGTTATTAGTAACTTTTCCCCTTCTTTGGAGATGAATAGAACAACAGAATAACCTTTCTCATAATTCAAGTTGGCTCTGAGCTCAGGGGTTTCTTTCGCTGCCTTAATAACCAGATTTATAAAAATACGTTTCTGTGGAGAATGTGTTCAACTTCAGTTTCAGCAAGAGACGATAGATAGATATTAGATTGATAGACATGAGATATATATGAGATAGATAGATATTAGATTATAAGATATGATATAGATAGATAGATAGATAGATAGATAGATAGATAGATAGATAGATAGATAGATAGATATGAGATATATATGAGATAGATATATTTGAAAAATCGCCCAAGTTCCCCAAGAAATTTGATTAGTTACGAATTCATTTGTCATGAATGGCTATAAATCAGGTATACCCATGCCACTCTGCCTTAGGCTATGGCCACACGGAGCGGCTATGCTTGGGGCGGGTTGCAGCCGTGCTGCGGTGAAGTCCTTCTTCATTAAACAGGGGCTGTTGCTGGTATGGGGTCTGGATGGTTGAGGGAACAATATACAGATTATTGCAGATTATCTCCTGCAGGTTATTTGACAGTAAACACAGAATATTAATGTCACTCTTCGGTGTGGGAGGGAAACACCACACCGAGCATAGGAGAGAAGGGGGGAACAGGGAATTAGACCTGAGAACTAGGGAAGGAAGATGGACACCTCCTAGTGAAAACCCTAACCAAAATCCTGAAATACTACCAGTATGAACAGACCCCAAAGGTAGGTGAGTTCATACAAAGGAATACCTATAGTCCTATCTAACCTTATAGAACCCTGGTACTAATGGCAGGGACGAGACTACCTGTTTCTTCAAAAGGAAGGACGAACCGGAGTCTCCTTCAGGCCTAATACAAAAAATAGGGAAATGCAGCACACAGAACACAAACAAAATACAAAAGGGAAAGGAAAGACAACTTCAAAGGGGCGCGCTTTCTCTGCACTCTCCTTGCAGTCTCCCTGTGCTCTCCTTGCAGTCTCCCTACGCTCTCCTTGCAGTCTCCCTGTGCTCTCCTTGCAGTCTCCCTGTGCTCTCCTTGCAGTCTCCCTGGGCTCTCCTTGCAGTATCCCTGCGCTCTCCTTGCAGTCTCCCTGCGCTCTCCTTGCAGTCTTCCTGCGCTCTCTCTGCACTCTCCTTCTCCAATATTAATCTATTAATCATTTTCAGCAACACTGTCCCTAGCGCGGGAGCGGGAGTGTCTCTCCTTATGCTGAGCTCACAGGACAATGGCGGAGACTGCGCAGGATGAGGGTTTTATAGGGCTGTGACATAGGATGGCTAGCTGCGGATTGGCTGACTGCACGGCATTATGGGTGATCTTGCGTTCCTTGTCTCCTCTACACTTAGTTTCGCTTTGTAACACATGCAGACACCACTTTTACCAGAAAGCGTGAGGAAATTTGGATTCGTTGCAAATGGAAGATTTCCTACACTTCGGACCGAATTCCGCTTTGACTGCTTCTCTTTGCTCAACACTCATAGATATATAAAGCAATCATTTTCCAGTCCTTCCATCTATGTTCTAGACACGCACGGTCCGCCGTCTCCTTCTCCGTCAGTTTTCTCACAGGACTCGGGTTACACAGATTTCTGGAGCTCCGTCCGTTTCACTGCATTTTCCTTGAGTCTTTCTTCATGAAATAGAAATCTCTGCTTTATCCACTGATGACATATAAATGAACGCACTGCTGGGCCACGGGGGCCGCCGACCACATCAATTAGTGAGGCCTGGAGGACGATGGGCTCAACATATTTCTTAAGTGGATTTTGACCAGATTTTCATTAAATAACTTTTTCTGTATTTATGTGAAATAAAATCTGCTTATCTTAAAGATGTGACGATGGAGGTGACCAGCAGAAATCACAGCATCAAACGTCTTCTGTAATACTGTTACATATACTGTATACATGAGCAAGAACCATGCACCATATATACATTGTACCTCACCATATATACATTATACCTCATCATATATACATTGTACCTCATCATATATACATTGTACCTCACCATATATACATTATACCTCACCATATATACATTGGTCAAGTATCCAACTCCTTTGGCTGTGTAACAACCCCACAACATCAGGCTTCCTCCACCGAACTTAAGAGGTCCTTCAATTTCACGATCCGTTAGCCCCCTTTTCCCTTGATTCTTCCAGACCCATTTGCACCCAGTCTAATGAATTTCATCTCATTGCTCCAAATCACCAGTTTCCAATCTTTTACTATCCACTATTCGTATTTTTTTGCAAACTCGAGCCAACGCTTCTTATGACAACATTGACGTTTAGGGTTCTGCACCTTTTTTCGGGCCACCAGACTTGAGTAATGTGTGTCGCATGGACATCTGTGATCTCATTATAACGAAGCATACAAACCACCTCTACTGCCGTATTTTTTGCATCTGAACTGGTAGACCTTGTGATGAGCCGACTTGTTGACTCCAATATTTTGCCTGGACGTCCACCTCTTGGCTTTGGTAGAGGGACTTCATTTCGTATTCTTTCAACTGTCATGGCACTCACATGATGCAGTGTGGCAATTTTCTTGGCCGAGATACCGTTATTGATGAGCTGGATGATGATGTTTCTCTTTTCTTGGGAAATCTTCTACATGGCTGCTACTGGATTTGAACCAATGACCTTTCGCTTGGGAATTAACCTTATAACACACTGAGCTATTAGGGAATGTGAGGACAGGTTGTAATTTGTAGTAAACAAGAAGAAAAAGATTGTTCCACCACCGGGAGCAAAACACTAACAATGCAGTTACATGAGAAGAATCTGCAGAACTAATCATAGGATAAATAGCTGTCACGACCATGCTCCTGGTCGTGACTCAGGATCCGCATGCAGTTGCCTGCGGTTTGGTTTTATTGTCAACCACATGGTGAGGGCTGCTGTATGTTGCCTCACGTGTGGTTGCCGCTGGTAACATGGTTGTACTTGGCAGTATAGCAGCCTGAGCTGTTGCTGGGCAGCTTGCTGTCAAGTGCATGCGGTAACTCCTGGTTGGGTGTGTGTATGTTATGCACTTTGTATGTCTGGTGTGCACTAGGTGTTATGTTAGGTGTGCACTGTGACATTTCCCTTCACTGTGGCTGCCCGTGGCAACGTTTGGTATTGTGTACATGTGGTGGCAGTGTCTCGGCCTTCTGGCTGACTCCCAGGACATGGTTGCCACGCATGTCGTTGCCTGCGGTAACAGCTGCAGTGTGTTGTTCGTTTGGACACTTCCCCTTTAAGTGGCTTCCATCCCTTGCCTGGTGAAGGAAGGGTTAACTCCCTCAGTGTGTGTGCACTGGGTGTGTCTGAGTGTGGGTGTGGCCGCTTGGGTTATTTAGCTTCCTGCTGGATGGCAGAAGCTTGGGGGGTACTCCAGGCATGTTGCTGGAGTCGTCCTCCTGGTATCCTGTTACCATCTTTCCAGTAAGGGCCACCCTTCCGGTCATAAAATCCATATCCCTGATGTTTAGTTGATGTCCTTTGCCTTTGGTTTTTATTGCAGCTATGGATGTCCTGGTTCCTGTGTGTTCTTATGTGTGTGCTGTTTGTCTAATGTTTGTGTGGACAGCGTTTTCTGAGCACGGGTCCCAGTCAGCAAGGCTGTGGCAGGTTAGTGTGGAACTGTTTGGTTCACCTGTCATATTCATAGATCTGTTCATGTTCCTCTTCTTTCATGCTGCTTGGCCAGTGAGACTCCTGTTCCTCCGTGCCTAGGAGGAGTAGGTTGTCTTACCCTGCTCCTTAGTTCAGGGCCATCCTGAGGGCTTGTAGGGACTATTAGGTTCCAGAGTATGAGCCCTCCTACCATCAGGGTCGGCTCATACGGACAGGAGACAGGGTCAGTGTTAGGGACGCAATAGGAGGTGACCTGCTCCCTAATTCTGTTGCCCTGACCGAGTAGCGACCGGACATTTCTGAGCATCGCACAGTTGAGGGTTTCTCCCATCCTCAACCGTGACAATAGCTGCAAGTCCAATTTATGTATGAGATAGCCAAGAGGACTGTCTATAAAATGATGAGAGTCTCACATTCGAAGCTGTAGTGGATGGTGAGATATGGAGCCTGAAAGACAAAAGTTCTAACATTGTTACCCTTTTACTCATCAGTGTATACATATACAGTATAATGTGTATGGGTATCGTAGAAGACAACCATTTACCAATCAGCGGAGATCTGGTTCTGATACTGCTGTCAAAACTAAAGCCTTTTCCTGCCGATGCAACCTTGTTATCATAGGAGCAGTGACCGTCCGTCTGGTTCGGAGCCCCATACGCAGTAGGGTTCTTTGAAGTGTTGTGTTAGACACAGGTCTGGTTTCCCCTTGGTTCATTTTGGCGGTGAGGTGCTCCACTGTAGCGTGTTGGTCACCCTCACGCACCTTCGTAGCCCACGTTACCTCTCAAATCAATGACACGTGGTGCTCCGCAGTTTCCACGTGGCTTATTCACAATGGCACCATTTGTCCAGTCACCATACACTTTCATCACAGCAGCACGAGAACAGTTCACACTGCGCAGTGTCAGAAATACTGCCACCTGGGGCCTAAAGCCAAGAATCATCCTATTTTACAGCTCTGATAAATGGCCCCTTTTATGGATGACAATAACGAGGGATATGTGTATAGACAGCCTATCTTACACACCTTATATGCTTACCAAGCCAGCTCAGCACACCTTATATACCCACAGAGCCAGCTCACAACACATGGCTTCACAACACATGGCTTCCTTTATGAGCTACACGCTGCCGATGTCTAAAGTAGGAAGTGGTCAGAATAATGGGACTCAATGGCGTACCAACACCATATAAAGTGCAACACCTCTTTGGGCAGCCCTCGGTAGGCAGGGTGTATGGTGGTTCTCACCTCACTATGGAGCAGTGCATCCACCCAAATCTTGCTTGGAGCTCTAGAAGTTAGCAGGAGGGTCTTCCACTTCTGCCGGGGCTGACTTGGGATACCCCTGCCCAGCTCAGTACACACTTACCCAAGGAAGGAGTTCAACAGATTTATTTGGGAAAAAATGGTGAAGATTGCAATAATGCAATAAAAGGAACAAATCACGGATTGTAATTCTGTCTAAAACCCCTGGTGAAGGGAGTGGGCTATCTATAACAGTAACCAGTGATGGTGGTCACACACACTTTCCTTTGGAAGATAAAGACAGTATACACTTCCCACTTCCTAGCACTCAGCTTACTATTCCCTACTGTCTATCAATTGACCAAGTCCGAACGTTGGGGCCCGGTTTTAGAAAATGTTGGCGCTCTAATGTTGGTGCACTTACGATTGTCCTGCCCGGGAACCAGCTGTCACGGTCTCTCCAGTGACAGGGGTCAGAAGATCTAAGAGACTGGCTGCATAGGATGTGATCTGACAGCCTCTTTGGTTCCACTTGTTTCTGTGTTGTTGCTGGCTATGACCACACCTCTTGTCTCAGGTGTAGCTTAAGTGGTCATTCCCACTCCTCTATTTAGTCTGGTCTCACCTATCATGCTATTCGGTTGATAGCTCCTTCTGGTTGTGGAAGAGCTGGTGTTTGGTTCTCCTCTGAGTTCCTGTTCGTCCGCGTACTTCAGAGTTGGGTATCTTTTTCCTATTTCTTGTTTGTTGTAGTCCCCTATCTTTGGTATCAAGCCTGAGGGAGTCTCCTGTTCCTTCAGCTGGGAAGGAACAGGTCATCTTTTCCCCTGACACTATTTCCAGGGCCCTTTAGGGTCAGTCAGGGCTCTAGGTTCCAGCGTATGAACATTCCTACCATCGAGGTCTGTTCATACTTATAGTAGTCAGGGCTCAGTTTAGGGATTCACTAGGTGGTGACCTTTTCCCTTTCCCTAGTTTCCAGGCCTAGTACCTCTTCCCTTCCCTCCTGTGTTCAGTGTGGAGTTTACCTCTCACACCACACTGTGACACAAGCTGGGGGCTGCAGCATTCAGAAGCTTGGAAAGCAGTGGACTCAGGGGCAAGATCCTCCTCGGATGCAGACTGGGTTTTACTGGTAATGCAGCAGGTGAGCTCTCTTCTTATACTGGAAACACAGGATCTGTCAGGATTGTGCTGTAGTGGGAATGCAGCAGCTGAGCTTTCTCTTCTCATAGAGAAAACACCGGAGCTGTTTAGGCCGTGCTGTAGTGGTAATTCAGCAGCTGAGCTTTCTCTCCTCATACAATAGCTGTCTGGGCTGTGCTGTAGGAGTAATGCAGCAACTGATTCTTCTCTTCTCATACAGAAGCTGTCTGGGCTATGCTGTAGGGTTAATGTAGCAGCTGACCTTTCTCTTCTCATACAGGAGCTGTCTGGGCTGTGCTGCAGGGTTAATGCAGCAGCTGAGATTTATCTTCTCATAGAGAAAACACAGGATCTGTCTGGGCCGTGCTGTAGGGGTAATTCAGCAGCTGAGCTTTCTCCTCTCATGCAGGAGCTGTCTGGGCTGTGCTGTAGGAGTAATGCAGCAGCTGATCCTTCTCTTCTCATACAGGAGCTGTCTGGGCTGTGCTGCAGGGTTAATGCAGCAGCTGAGATTTCTCTTCTCATACAGATGCTGTCTGGGCTGTGCTGTAGCGTTAATGCAGCAGCTGAGCTTTCTCTTCTAACATTGGAGATATATGAGCTGTCAGGACTGTGCTGTAGGGGTAGTGCAGCAGCTGAGCTTTCTCTCCTCATACAGGAGCTGTCAGGAATATGTTGTAATGTCTGCACAGAAGCAGTGCACACTTCTGTCTGCCGAGATCTCAGTCTTTCTATCTTCTGGCCATGCTGCTGTCTCTAAGATGGCTGCTCTTCCTCCTCCTTCCTTAGCCTTTCCCCCTGGTCCCCCGCTATTGGCTGCAGGGAGGAGCAAGTGCTCATGGGATTTATAGTCCACTTCACCTCAGAAGAATCAGGACTAATGCTGCTGCTGTGAGTCCATGCTTTTAATTGTCAGCCGCAGCATCCACTAGACCCTCTGCTTTCTCTGTAGGGGTTACAAAAGTACAGTCGTGGCCAAAAGTTTGGAGAATGACACAAATATTAGTTTTCACAAAGTTTTCTGCTAAACTGCTTTTAGATCTTTGTTTCAGTTGTTTCTGTGATGTAGTGAAATATAATTACACGCACTTCATACGTTTCAAAGGCTTTTATCGACAATTACATGACATTTATGCAAAGAGTCAGTATTTGCAGTGTTGGCCCTTTTTTCAGGACTTCTGCAATTCGACTGGGCATGCTTTCAATCAACTTCTGGGCCAATTCCTGACTGATAGCAACCCATTCTTTCATAATCACTTCTTGGAGTTTGTCAGAATTAGTGGGTTTTTGTTTGTCCACCAGCCTCTTGAGGATTGACCACAAGTTCTCAATGGGATTAAGATCTGGGGAGTTTCCAGGCCATGGACCCAAAATGTCAACGTTTTGGTCCCCGAGCCACTTAGTTATAACTTTTGCCTTATGGCACGGTGCTCCATCGTGCTGGAAAATGCATTGTTCTTCACCAAACAGTTGTTGGATTGTTGGAAGAAGTTGCTGTTGGGGGGTGTTTTGGTACCATTCTTTATTCATGGCTGTGTTTTTGGGCAAAATTGTGAGTGAGCCCACTCCCTTTGGATGAGAAGCAACCCCACACATGAATGGTCTCAGGATGCTTTACTGTTGGCATGACACAGGACTGATGGTAGCGCTCACCTTTTCTTCTCCGCACAAGCCTTTTTCCTGATGCCCCAAACAATCGGAAAGAGGCTTCATATGACTTTTCCCCAGTCCTCAGCAGTCCATTTACCATATTTTCTGCAGAAGATTTTGGGAGAGAAGTGGCTTCTTTGCTGCCCTTCTTGACACCAGGCCATCTTCCAAAAGTCTTTGCCTCACTGTGCGTGCAGATGCGCTCACACCTGCCTGCTGCCATTCCTGAGCAAGCTCTGCACTGGTGGCACTCCGATCCCGCAGCTGAATCCTCTTTAGGAGACGACCCTGGCGCTTGCTGGACTTTCTTGGACGCCCTGAAGCCTTCTTAACAAGAATTGAACCTCTTGATGATCCTATAAATTGTTGAGCCTATAAATAAGTTCTTGATGATCCTATAAATTGTTGATTGAGGTGCAATCTTAGTAGCCACAATATCCTTGCCTGTGAAGCCATTTTTATGCAACGCAATGATGGCTGCAAGCGTTTCTTTGCAGGTCACCATGGTTAACAATGGAAGAACAATGATTTCAAGCATCACCCTCCTTTTAACAGGTCAAGTCTGCCATTTTAACCCAATCAGCCTGACATAATGATCTCCAGCCTTGTGCTCGTCAACATTCTCACCTGAGTTAACAAGACGATTACTGAAATGATCTCAGCAGGTCCTTTAATGACAGCAATGAAATGCAGTGGAAAGTTTTTTTTGGGATTAAGTTAATTTTCATGGCAAAGAAGGACTATGCAATTCATCTGATCACTCTTCATAGCATTCTGGAGTATATGCAAATTGCTATTATAAAAACTTAAGCAGAAACTTTTCCAATTTCCAATATTTATGTAATTCTCAAAACTTTTGGCCACGACTGTATTCTCAAATCATATCCACTGTAAGGCAGAAAGTATTGGACACTTCACATTCCACCTCCAGAAGCTTTTCTGACGTCATATTCGAAATCCATGGGCATTAACCCTTTCAGGACCGTGCCATATTTCACCTTAAAGGTGTTGTCCCATCTCAGACAATGGGGGCATATCGCTAGGATATTCCCCAATTGTCTGATAGGTGCGGGTCCACATCTACAATTAGAACAGAACGGGGAAATGAACGAGGACGCACTACGCATGCGCAGCCGCCCTCCATTCATTTCTATGGGGTCGCCGAAAATAGCCGAGCGAAATCCGGGGTCCTCCAGCCACAGCTCTCCCCGCTCCATTCTCATTGTAGGTGCGGGTTCTAGCGATATGCCCCTATTATCTGAAATGGGAATACTCCTTTAAGGTCCATGCACTTTTTTTGTAAATTTGACATGTGTCACTTTATGTGGTAATATCTTTGGAACGCTTTTGCTTATCCAAGCCATTCGGAGATTGTTTTCAACTTTTCTCATAACACATTGTACTTCATGACAGTGGTAAATTTGAGTCAATATATTTCATTTTTTCTTTATTTTTTTAATCCCAAATTTACAAACTTACGCAACTTTCCAAATTTCAATTTCTCTGCTTTTTAAACCAGACAGTGATACCTCATAAAATAGTTATTACTTTATGTTCCCCATATGTTTACTTGGATCATTTTGTGAATCCCATTTTATTTTATTTGGACGTTAGAAGGCTTAGAATTTTAGGAGCAAATCACTGTTGGGCTTACATAATAGCAACCACCCATAAATGTCCCCATTTTAGAAACTACACCCCTCAAGTTATTTAAAACTGATTTTATAAACTTTGCTAACCCTTTAGGTGTTCCACAACAATTAAAGAGAAATCTAGATGAAATTTCAGAACTCACTTTATTGGCAGATTTTCATTTTAATCAATTGTTTTATGTAACACAGCAAGGGTTAACAGCCAAACAAAACTCCATATTTATTACTCTGATTCTGAAGTTTACAGAAACGCCCCATATGTGGTCGTAAAACTCCTGTAAGGGACACATGGCAGGGCACAGAAGAGAAGGAGTGATATATGGGTTTTGGAAGGCAGATTTCACTGGGATAATTTTAAGTTGCCATGTCATATTTGAAGACCCCCCTAGAGTAGAAACACCAAAAAACGGACCCCATTTTGGAAACTACGGGAAGAGGTAGCAGTTTTGTTGGTATTATTTTGGGGTACATATAATTTTTGATTGCTCTATATTACACTTTTTGTGAGGTAACAAAAATAGCATTTTTAAGAAAAAAAATCATGCTTTTATGTCTCAATATTCTGAAAGCCATATTTTTTTAATTCTTCTGCCGATCGTCTTGTGTAGGGGCTTGTTTTTTGCAGGAAGAGCTGGCGCTTATATTGGTGCAATTTTTGGGTACATATGATTTTTGATCATTTAATATTACACTTTTTTTGGGTAAGGGTGGGTTCACAGTAGCGTTAGGGATTCCGTTATGGCTTTCCGTTATAACATGGTTATAACGGGAAAAAAACGGAATCCATAAGACGGAAGGACGGATCCGTTCTTCTGCCCATAGACTTGTATTATGACGGAATGCAAAACGGAAGTGTTTAAAAGGCATTCCGTTTGCTCTCCGTCCTAATAGAAGTCTAATAGAAGTTACCCAGAGTGTTACATAGGACTGCAGGTAACATCTATAGCATTACCTTTACTCAGAAAGTCATCATTGTGTTATCTGTGGTGTTACATAGGACTGCAGGTGACATCTACTAAATTATCTGTACTCATAGAGTTATCACTGTGTTATCTGTGGTGTTACATAGGACTGCAGGTGACATTTACCTCATTATGTATTCTCAGAGAGCTATCACTGTTATCTGCAGGACTGCAGGTAACATCTACTTAATTATCTGTACTCAGAGAGTTATCACTGTGTTATCTATGGTGTTACATAGGACTGCAGGTGACATCTACTACATTATCTGTACTTAGAGAGCAATCACTGTGTTATCTGGAGTGTTACATAGGACTGCAGATAACATCTATAACGTTACCTGTACTCAGAAAGTTATCACTCTGCTATCTGTGGTGTTACATAGGACTGCAGGTGACATCTACAACATTATGATCACTTCTGTTCATGAAGCTACATGACAAATATGGCTCTGCTATGATTGTACATATGTATACATCATAATAATGTATACCATAATACAGTAATGCCCCCAGAGGTGTATGCACAGTGTATTATGGCACCAAACGACTAAGGTTGACTTTCATATCTGCGTTTCCCTTTCCGCTATTGAGATCTGTCAGTTTTGTCCTCATTCATTGTCAATTGTGACAAAACTGAACAAACCGAAACGGAGTGCTCCAGAATTAATGCGTTCCCATGCCGGACACAAAACCGATGCAAGCAGCGTTTTTGTGTGCGGTATGGGAAACTGAACATGACGGATCTGGCATCAAAAAACGTGTACATCAATGGTGCCGGATCTGTTTTTATGTGACCATCGACCTACAATGGTATCGGATGCTGGATCGGTCATGTTCAATTTTGATATAGTAGAACTGGATCCATTATGAACGGATGCAGACGGTTGTATTATTCAAACAGATGCGTTTTCCTGAAGTTTTGAGATCCTCTGCCAGATCTCAAAAACGGAAAGGAATGCGCAGATATGAAAATAGCCTTAAAGGGAACCTGTCACCGGGATTTTGTGTCCCCAGCAGGTTCCCTTTAAGGCTTTACTACGCAGCCCGATGTGGCAGACGACTGTCGGAAGGAAGCGTTCCCTCCCAGCAATCGCCTGCTCACTAGCGGAGGAGACCACGGCTATTACATGCAGCGATCTCCTCCGCAGCATGGAGAGGGTCGATCGCCATGGCGTCGCTGGCCCCCATGCTGTATAGAGGTTTAATGGCGGCAGATCTTTATTAGACAACACAATCTGCCGCCTGCAAACCATCATTTTTTAAAATGTCAAAATATTTGGATTGCCGGATGAATGAGCAATCGGCGGCAGTATTACACTGCAAGATGATTGTTAACGAGGGTTCACACGAATGTTCGTTAGCGATCATCTGACAAAAATCGTGCAGCGTAATACAGGCTTTTGGCTACTTTCACATCTACGGCTGCAATTCTGGCAGTTATTCCGGCAGAAAACAGCCTACCCAAGTTTTCCGGATCCGGCACTGCCGGATGCAACTGGAATGTCTAACGACCCCATCAGCTATAAGGAAATCCGGTGAAGTTCCGCCAAAAATGGAGAAAAAAGAGCGGACGGAAACCACTGCACGTTATGGTTTATGTCCAATCGAATCCCGGCATTCCCGGCCAGATCACCCTGCCATAGATGTGAAATTAGCCTAAGAGATTGTATAAAGATGTTAGGGCACATTCACATGCGGCAGATTTCTACCACAAAACCGGCGCCGTGTGAAGGCACCCTAATACAACCATTGGCATAAAGCTTGGTGACTTCTCACACTGACTAAGGGGCTGGGGGCCCCTCTTGTACCTGAGTGATCAGTGTGACCTGCTGTACATGGATTCAGCTTTTGCCACAAAAAAATGTTAGAAAAATTCTTGAGAAATGCAATGTAATGGTTATCTATTAATTACACAGAGATTATGATATAAATCTAATCACACACCTTTCCCTTGGATTTATACGGTGACATAAATACCGATATACAGTGGCTTGCAAAAGTATTCACCCCCCTTGACTTTTTTTGTGTTTTGGTGCCTCACAACCTGGAATTAACATGGATTGTTTGAGGATTTGCATCATGTAATGTACAGAACATGTCCACAACTATGAAGATGTTTTTTTTTATTGTGAAGCAAACAACAAATAGGACAAAATAACAGAAAAAGTCAATGTGCAGAACTATTCACCCCCCCAAAGTCAGTACTTTGTAAAGCCGCCTTTTGCGGCAATCACAGCTCCAAGTCGCTTTGGATAAGTCTCTATGAGCAGTTGCCACATCTCACCGCTGGGATTTTTGCCCATTCCTCCTTGCAGAACTTCTCCAGCTCCTTCAGGTTGGATGTTTGCGCTTGTGAACAGCAATCTTTACGTCTGACCACAGATTTTCTATTGGATTGAGATCTGGGCTGTGACTCGGCCATTCCAACACATTTACATGTTTCCCCTAAACCAGTCAGGTGTTGCTTTAGCCGTGTGTTTGGGGTCATTGTCCTGCTGGAAGGTGAACCTCCGTCCTGGCCTCAGATCACGCACAGACTGGTACAGGTTCTGCTCAGGAATATCCCTGTATTTAGCACCATCCATCTTGCCCTCCACTCTGACCAGTTTCCCAGTCCCATCCCCCCAGTATGATGCTGCCACCACCATGTCTCACTGTGAGGATGGTGTTCTTTAGGTCATGTGATGTGTTGGGTTTGCACCAGACATAGCGTTTTCTTTGATGGCAGAAAAGTTCCATTTTAGTCTCCTCAGACCAGAGCACCTTCCTCCGTACATTTTGGGAGTCTCCCACATGTCTTTTCACAAACTCACAACGTGGCTTATTGTTTTTAGCTGAAAGTAATGGCTTTCTTCTGGCCACTCTGCCATAAAGCCCAACTCTATGGAGCGTACGGCTTATTGCCGTCCTATGTACAGATACTCCAGTCTCTGCTGTGGAACTCTGCAGCTCCTCCAGGGTTACCTTAGGTCTCTGTGCTGCCTCTATTATTAATGCCCTCCTTGCCCAGTCCGTGAGTTTTGGTGGGCGTCCATCTCTTGGCAGGTTTGCTGTTGTGCCATGTTCTTTCCATTTGGTTATGATAGATTTGATGGTGCTCCTGGGGATCATCAAAGATTTGTATTTTTTTTTTTATAACCTAACCCCAGAATCCTGATCAGTTTTATCCTAATGCATTCTGAATGGAGAGAAATCCGTTCAGGATGCATCAGGATGTCTTCAGTTCCGGAACGGAAAGTTTTTTGGCCGGAGAAAATACCGCAGCATGCTGCGCTTTTTGCTCCGGCCAAAAATCCTGAAGACTTGCCGCAAGGCCGTATCCGGAATTAATGCCCATTGAAAGGCATTGATCCGGATCCGACCTTAAGCTAAACGTCGTTTCGGCGCATTGCCGGATCCGACGTTTAGCTTTTTCTGAATGGTTACCATGGCTGCCGGGACGCTAAAGTCCTGGCAGCCATGGTAAAGTGTAGTGGGGAGCGGGGGAGCAGCATACTTACCATCCGTGCGGCTCCCGGGGCGCTCCAGAGTGACGTGATCGCATGGCACGTCATCCATGCGCATGGGGCGCTCTGACGTCATTCTGGAGCGCCTCGGGAGCCGCGCGGACTGTAAGTATACCGCTCCCCCACTCCCCACTACTACTATGGCAACCAGGACTTTAATAGCGTCCTGGATGCCATAGTAACACTGAACGCATTTTGAAGACGGATCCGTCTTCAAATGTTTTCAGTTCACTTGCGTTTTTCCGGATCCGGCGGGTACTTCCGGCAAGTGGAGTACACGCCGGATCCGGATAATGCAAGTGTGAAAGAGGCCTTGAACAATTGTGTTCTGATCCATCACATAAAATTCAGATTAACAAAACATTGAACTCAAGGCTGTAATGTAACAAAATAAAAAAAAAGTAAATGGGGTGAATACTTTTGCAAGGCACGGTAAGCAGATACAGTATATACAGTACACAGGAAAATCACCATATACACCCTGCATGTAATTACCAGTATAAGCAGATACAGTATATCTAAAGAAGGACGTATATATGTGTGTATGTTCCGCGATCACTCAAAAACGCAACAATCGATTTTAACTAAACTTAAAGGGAACCTGTCACCAGTTTTATGGTGTCCTAACTAAGGGCAACATAAATAAGTGACTGATTCTCTTAGCAAAATGCTGGGTCACTTTCTTTAATTGACCCAGTCAATCTGCCAACATCTTGTATTGAAAAGCTCCAGCTGATAATGAGGAGTCATGAATATTCATGAAGTCCTGACTCTCCCCGCCCACCTGCTGCTGAATGACAGTTTGTTTCCATATGAATCAGCAGCGGGTGGGCAGGGGAGTGGCTGTAGCTCTGAATAAAATATACGCTGGACTCAATGACATCACGCTGGAATCAAATCAGCTCATTAGCATGCGGCATCTTTGTGTGTATATTATGAGGTAACCTTTTTAGTAGTTAATGATTGTATATAATTAGTTAGATTATAATCAAATATCCACATGACAGGTTCCCTTTAATATACACATCCCTTGCTACCTGGAAAGAAATCTTGTGAGGGTCACAGCTCTCTAGCACTTACCGTTCCTGAGATATTCCCAAAAAATGCAAATATGGCACATCACATGACCTACATTAGCCAATAGAAGCCTGCAGGTCTTTCTTTTCATATCCCAACTGTCATACACACGGTCACATGTCCCTTATCAGCCAATAGAAGCGCTCAAGGCCACGTCCCCAATCCTGTTAGGCCACGCCCTCTCCCACTCCGTAGCCTACGGGGATTGAAAAAATGAAGGTAAAAATCAACTTCTGTCAGCTGCAGGGGTGGGAGGGAGGGTGACTTTCTCCCTGCAGCTCACACTCAGACAGCACAGTGCTGCTGTCCGAGAGTGAGCTGGTCAAAAGGACATCCCTGCGTGAGATATTCCCCAAAAATTAATTGCCCAATAGAAGCCTGGTCACATGACCCTTATCAGCTTATAGAAGCTTGCAGGCTCTTAGTCTACACACACACAGCTTAACACCAGGTTTCCATAACAACCCAGCCATTTTTCTTCACTGCTGTAGGTCAGCTTTAAAGGGGCAGGGCGCTGTAGATGACACTGTTAAGGGAGCGGAGTGCTGTGGAGGTCACAGTTCAGGGGCAGGTATGGTGGCCATTCAGGCTGTTTCGATCTTGAAAATGGTGAAGAATTGATATATGAAGTCTTTTAGAAAGTGTTTTTCAACTTTTCATTCCTGCAGAGATGAAGCTTCATTGATCTCTACCAGTATCCATGTATTTGTCCGTTACCCCTGACGTTTGATTAATGGAGTAGCTTGCTCTAACTTCTAATCAAACACATGATGATCGGTGCAGAGTATCACTTACTAATACAAGAACATCCTCTCAATAGAGGGCTCGCCCTGGTCCTACAGTTAATGAGCCGCGCTCCTCATCCTCATTGTCCATGCAGGAAACACAAGCCACATAATATATATTACCAGCCGGGAGCCATTGTGTCCTGACAATACATTAAATAAAACATCATCCGCAGCTCTGATACCGAAGGGAGATCTCCCAATACGACCGGTGTCTCCTTTCATTGGTTGACCTCAGCACATACTGTCAATATAAAAATAGGTAAAAATAATGATTAAAAAAATCTTGAAAAATTACATTTCTTAGACCTTAAGTAGATACATCCTGTTTTCTGTAGTTCACTTGTCAGCTGTGCTAGGTCAGAATGAGCAGTCATCTCATTATCATTAAAAACTTGGGCGAGATAAGGACAGCTCTATTAATACTCTAGTAATACTTGACATCTAGATACCACAGGATAGTACTACTATAGATGCATGGCTCCGTATACAGCACTCCTGCCACCCTCTGGGGGAGGGGAGTACTCCATCGCTTCCTGAAGACTATAATAAGCTATGACATTTATCACAGCCTGCAATGTGTGTAAAAAAATTTAAAACAGTCAGTGTGACCTCTTTGTTTTTGGGGGGCCTACACAGTCGTATGACCACTGCAGCCAATCATTGGCCTCAGCTGTGACGTACGTGTGAGACTGAGAAACAGCTCCCATTGTTTGAATACTGTGTGTGGATTAAATTAAATGTTCTAGACTGATGTTCTGCTGTTTGGCCACAAGATGCTGCTGTTTCCCAGGCACAGCTGACTGACTGCATATATATTTCCATATTCATGAGAGGTGTGGTTCTTCAGAGGATGAAGAAGTAGCTGCAGCCATCTTAGGAGCAAGCTGAGAGTTGAGGTACTGTGTGTGAGCAGAGAAACTAATGGTCCAGGAGTGAGAGGACCTCCTCTGTGACCACAGCTGCGGCTGAGTGAAGCTGATCGTTGTCCAAGACCCAGACCGGGGAAAGGAGGATTGTTTGCAGGAAGGCTGACCAGGGCTAAGGAACAAGCTGCATACCCTGTGAGACCTCATGTTTGCTGGAGAGACTGGTTGTTCGGTTCAGAGACATCAGTGGATGAAGAGGAGACCCGGGTCAGTAAGATCGTGCACGCATCTCAGTGCAGTGTTGGCGCCTAGAGACTTATGAATTTTTTGATCAATTGATGATTTAATAAAGTATTTATATTTTTATTGGGCATTCTATGGTTGTTTTTCTAGCAACACTTTTAGGTTTATATAATTGGTTCTCTGTTTGCCCTCACTTACGGTATTATAGGGAGGCCTTTTTTCCTCTTTTTTCGGTTCTACTGTAGTTAACTAGTTAGGGTCTCTGCTTTGTGTCAGGTCTAAAGAGTTTCTACTGGTGCTACAAGGACTCCATTACTAAAAGGGACATTGCACATTTGATTGCTGACAAACACCCAGTTCAGTTCAGCGTTTTGCTCAGGAGAAATAATCAGGTATGGGAGGGGGAATAATATATTACATATGTGAAAATGGCATATGACCGTAAAGGCTCAACAGTCACGTGTCATTTGTGTGCATATCACTTTTGAGGCTACGGATTGGCTGCAGAAGTCATATGAGCATGGATGGGGCGTGCCCACTTGTGACTTGATAGCAATTACACTGCATTGGGACATGACTGGCCCATCAAGCACCTAGCCACAAGTGCACAGCACCTAGCCACAAGTGCAAGATGCCTCTAAGGAAAATGGGGATCCCTTGATAGCATCCTGCCCTAGTGTAGCCTACAAATATTGCACAATATATGTCATAATATATGGTGCTTTATGTTATCATTAGTGGGTCCTACATCGCCCTCTTGTGGACATTATTGTTACTGTGCCACCAAAGTAATAATCTCCTTCTGTGCCGTCCATGCAGATACATATATTGCCGTGGACGAAAGGCCTTTGTGTAACAGGGTCAGAAACATATGGGAGCAGCCAAAAACCGTTACGCAGTACTCCACTGGTGGCTACACATACAAAAATGTAAGGTAGGGGTTTGGCGGTTACACACACAGATATGAGGTAGGAGGCTTGGCAGTTAACAACAGCAACAGGACAGTCTATTGACGTAGGCTATAGTCAGGGCCAGTTTTAGACAAAGTGTGGCCCTGGGCAAAATTGAAAGTGGGGCCCCCAATTCCTGAGATATTGGACCAGAAGTCTGACAGGACTTTGTAGGCACAGCATTTACATAGCTCAGCAGCTGATTGCAGACTGCCACATTATATCTCTTCAGCCTTTCCACTGTAAGCTGCTGATCCTGCAGCCTCTTTGGGTATGTTCACATAGAGTATTTTCTGTGCTTAAAAAAACGAATGCAGATCTGCATCAGGATTTTTTGGATGTTTTTTTTCTGATGCATTATATAACACGCTTTTTGGCGCAGTTTTCCATGGATTTTCATTAATGCCCATTTTTAAAGAGAATTCTGGACATGGACCCCGCATTGGCCAGGGCACTTCTTTTTTCCATGGTGCAGTTTATAAAACCACAAGCAGAAAAAAAGGTGTTACCCATTTGGGCCCCTGAAGCGAAGGGAAAGCACAATGTGCATACATGGTCATCCTCCATTATCCTATGAGTGCTCTGAAAATACTTTAGCTGATCACTGGCAATTCCATAGCAGTGAATGGAGAAAATGCTGCGCATGCACACTGTTATGGAGGATCTGTGGATGACACACTGTTTTTGGTGAATCTGTGGATGACACTTATGGGGGATCTGTGGGTGACACTGTTATGGGAGATCTGTGGGTGACACTGTTATGAGGGATCTGTGGGTGACACTGTTATGGGGATCTGTGGGTGACACTGTTATAGGGGGGATCTGTAGATGACACACTGTTATGAAGGATCTGTGGTTGGCACGCTGTTATAGGGGATCTGTGGATGGCATACTGTTATAGGGGATCTGTGGATGACGCACTGTTATTGGGGCTCTGTGAATGAGGCACTGTTATGGGAGATCTGTGGATGACACTGTTATGGGAGATCTGTGGATGACACACTTTTATGGGGGATCTGTGCATGACACACTGTTATGGGTGAATCTGTGGATGACACTGTTATGAGGGATCTGTGCATGACACACTGTTATGGGTGAATCTGTGGATGACACTGTTATGAGGGATCTGTGGATGACACACTGTTATTGGGGCTCTGTGAATGAGGCACTGTTATGGGAGATCTGTGGATGACACTGTTATGGGTGAATCTGTGGATGACACTGTTATGAGGGATCTGTGCATGACACACTGTTATGGGTGAATCTGTGGATGACACTGTTATGAGGGATCTGTGGATGACACACTGTTATGGGAGATCTGTGGATGACACTGTTATGGGAGATCTGTGGATGACGCACTTTTATGGGGGATCTGTGCATGACACACTGTTATGGGTGAATCTGTGGATGACACTGTTATGAGGGATCTGTGGATGACACACTGTTATGGGTGAATCTGTGGATGACACTGTTATGAGGGATCTGTGGATGACACACTGTTATGGGTGAATCTGTGGATGACACTGTTATGAGGGATCTGTGGATGACACACTGTTATGGGGGATCTGTGTATGACGCACTGTTATGGGGGATCTGTGTATGACACACTGTTATGTGGGTTCTGCGGATGACACAATGTTATGGAGCATCTGTGGATGACACACTTATGGGGGATCTGTGGATGACGCACTGTTATGAGAGATCTGTGGATGACACTGAATATCAGACATAGAATGTAACTGTGCAAACCTCATCTCCCTTTACACCAAAAATATATTGAGGAAAAAGATAATAACAACCAACGTGATAGATGGAATAATCTCGTTATAAACTACGTAAAACAGACAGGCTCCAATGGCCATAGACCACTAGTCATGTCTGTTATATATCTGGGATCCACCTGTACTAGATTCCTCCCATCATTTTATGTCACACAACCACCATAAACATATACATATTAACCTCTTCAGGACACATGACGTACCGGTACGTCATGCATGGTTCCGATCACTGCCGCCTGGCGGGCGCTGATCGGAACCCGGTTCCTGCTCAAATCATTGACCAGGCACCTTGGCTAGATGCACCGGGGGTCCTGTGACCCCCCCCCCCATGTCGGCGATCGGAGCAAACCGCAGGTCAATTCAGACCTGCGGATTGATGCTGCTTTCGGCAGTTTCTGATCCCCGCGGTCCCTGACAGAAACTTAAAAATGCGGGAAATATAGATTTTTCACCCCCGCACCGCCGAATGATTATTATGCCGGCGGGTGGTGCAGGGGGGGTGTTGCAGGTGGTGCAGGCGGTGCGGCAGGCGGGATCACGATCCCCCGCTCGCCTCCTCTTGAATATTCATTGGTGTGCAGTGGTTATACCAGAGTGTCAGCACATTGCTGACACTCTGGTATAAACGGCTGACATCTGTGCTGCGATGTCAGTCGTTTAACCCTTTCCATACCGTGGTCCGTACGGACCGCGGTATGGAAAAGGTTAATAACTGTCAGGGAGCTCCTTCCCTCTCCCATCGGGAGGCTGCTGTGCCTTTTCAGCCTACAGACAGGATGGGGTCACAGAGGGAGGGAGACCCCAGACAGCTCCCCTCCTTCCCCTTCCCCGTCTGCTCAGTTGTGGCAGACGGGGAAGGTTCCCATGGCAACAAGACACCTTCTCAGGCATCCTGCTGTCCATGGTGCTGAACAGATCTGTGCTAAAGGCATAGATCTGTTCAGACAAAGTGTAAGTAAAATACAGTACAATACACTATATAGTGTACTGTATTGTATTATACAGACATCAGACCCACTGGATCTTCAAGAAGCAAGTGGGTCTGGGTCAAAAAAAGTAAAATAAAGTGGGAAAAAGTAAAAATCTAAAAACTCATTTATCACTGATTAAAAATGAAAAAAATAAAATTCCCTACACATATATTAGGTATCGCCGCATCCGTAACGACCTGATCTATAAAACAGTCATGCTACTTTACCCGAACGGTAAACGCCATAAAAATAAAAAATAAAAAACTATGATGAAATTGAAATTTTGCCCACCTTACTTCCCAAAAAAAGGTAATAAAAGTGATCAAAAATGTATGTACGCCAAAATAGTACCAAGCAAACCGTCACCTCATCCCGCAAAAAATGAGACCCTACCTAAGATAATCGCCCAAAAACTGAAAATACTATGGCTCTCAGAATATGGAGACACTTAAAAAAGATTTTTTTGTTTTTGTTTCAAAAATTAAATAATTGTGTAAAACTTACATAAATAAAAAAGTATACATATTAGGTATCGCCGCGTCCATAATAACCTGCTCTATAAAAATATCACATGACCTAACCTCTCAGATGAATACCGTAAAAAAAAAAAAAAAACGTGTAGAAAAAACTATTTTTTGTCACCTTACATCTCAAAAAGTGTAATAGCATGCGATCAAAAAGTCATACGCACCCCAAAATAGTGCCAATCAAAGCGTCATCTCATCCCGCAAAAATCATACCCTACCCAAGATATTTGCCCAAAAACTGAAAAAATTATGGCTCTCAGACTATGGAGAAATCATTGTGTAAAACTTACATAAATAAAAAGATTGTATACATATTAGGTATCGCCGCGTCCGTAACAACCTGCTCTATAAAGTTACCACATGATCTAACCTGTCAGATGAATGTTGTAAATAACAAAAAAAACTGTGCCAAAAAAGCTATTTCTTGTTATCTTGCCGCACAAAAAGTGTAATATAGAGCAACCAAAAATCATATGTACCCTAAAACTAGTACCAACAATACTGCCACCCTATCCTGTAGTTTCTAAAATGGGGTAACTTTTTTGGAGTTTCTACTCTAGGGGTGCATCAGGGGGGCTTCAAATGGGACATGGTGTAAATAAACCAGTCCAGCAAAATCTGCCTTCCAAAAACCGTATGGCATTCCTTTCCTTCTGCACCCTGCTGTGTGCCCGTACAGTAGTTTACGGCCACATATGGGGTGTTTCTGCAAACTACAGAATCGGAGCAATAAATATAGCATTTTGTTTGGCTGTTAACCCTTGCTTTGTTACTGGAACAAATGGATTAAAATAGAAAATTTGCCCAAAAATCTAAATTCTGAAATGTTATCACCATTTGCCATTAACTCTTGTGGAACACCTAAAGGGTTAAAGATGTTTGTAAAATCTGTTTTGATTACCTTGAGGGGTGTAGTTTCTAGAATGGGGTCATTTTTGGGTGGTTTCTATTATGTAAGTCTCACAAAGTGACTTCAGACCTGAACTGGTCCCTAAAAAGTGGGTTTTTGAAAATTTCTGAAAAATCGCAGAATGGCCTGGATAAGTCAAAGCGTTTTAAAGTTATCAGCACTTAAAGTGAGACTGGTCAGATTTGCAAAAAATTGCCTGGTCCTTAAGGTGGAATAATGCTGTGTCCCTAAGGGGTTAAACATTCTTTTGCATCCACCCTATGCCTGAAATCAATGAATATGGCAAATACGCCCTTGTTATAAATATGTCTGACACATATCAAGCAAAACCTACAAGGTAAGTCTCCTCTATTGTAATCTATAGAAAGTTCTTATGCTGCACAGGGGTCCATATCGGCTTCACATAGTTTTGCAAGAGATGAGAAAAATAAAGTATCAGAATAAAAAGCACCAAATTGGCAAACACAAGATAATAAGCCAAAGAAAGTAAAAAACCAACAGAAGAACACAGTTATATACAACTCCACGGCTTAAAGTCTACATTCAGTCCCTGTGGTTTCAGTGTATTTAATTATCCATTCAATTTCAAGTTTTTTTTTAAACCACAGTCCTATTACCCCCTTTATGAGAAATCAGGATATGATATATGAGCACACATTTTAGATCCCGTTCACTATGCCTATATTCTCAAAAATGTTTAGATTCTGGCAAATCCATGTTTTTTTTCCGTATACGTGTTTCGAAGTCTAAGGCCTCATGCACATGACCATTGTGTGCACCCGTGGCCGTTGTTCCGTTTTCCGTGATTTTCTGCGGACCCATTGACTTTCAATGGGTCCGTTGAAAACTCGGAAAATGCACCGTTTGTCATCCGCCTCCGTGATCCGTGTATCCTGTCCGTCCAAAAAATATGACCTGTTCTATTTTTTTGACGGACAACGGTTCACGGATCCATTCAAGTCAATGGGTCCGTGAAAGAACACGGATGCACACAAGATTGGCATCCGTGTCCGTGATCCGTGGCCGTAGGTTGCTTTCATACAGGCGGATCCGAAGATCCGTCTGCATAAAAGCTTTTTCAGAGCTGAGTTTTCACTTCGTGAAAACTCAGATCCGACAGTATATTCTAACACAGAGGCGTTCCCATGGTGATGGGGACGCTTCTAGTTAGAATATACTATGAACTGTGTACATGACTGCCCCCTGATGCCTGGCAGCACCAGATCTCTTACAGGGGGCCATGATCAGCACAATTAACCCCTGCACCTGAGGGGTTAATTGTGCATATCATAGCCCCCTGTAAGAGATCAGGGGCTGCCAGGCAGCAGGGGGCATACCCCACTCCCTCCCCAGTTTTAATTTCATTGGTGGCCAGTGCGGCCCCCCCGCCCCCCCTCCCTCTATTGTATTAATAACATTGTTGGCACAGTGTGCGCCCCCCCCCCCTTCCTCCCTCTATTGTATTAATACGTTGGTGGCCAGTGTGCGGCCCCCCTCCCTCCCTCTATTGTATTAATAACATTGGTGGCCAGTGTGCGACCTCCCCCCCCCCCCCCCGATCATTGGTGGCAGCGGAGTTCCGATCGGGGTCCCAGTTTACTGCAGTCGCTACTACAGTCCTGGTTGCTATGGTTACTTAGCAATAGTAGAAGCATCATACTTACCTGTTGGCTGCTGCGCTGTCTGTGATCGGCCGGGAGCTCCTCCTACTGGTAAGTGACAGATCATTAAGCAATGCGCCGCACAGACCTGTCACTTACCAGTAGGAGGAGCTCCCGGCCGGACAGCGCAGCAGCCAGCAGGTAAGTATGATGCTTCTACTATTGCTAAGTAACCATGGCAACCAGGACTGCAGTAGCGTCCTGGTTGCCATGGTTACCGATCAGAGCCCCAGCGATTAAACTGGGACTCCGATCGGAACTCCGCTGCCACCAATGATCGGGGGGGGGGGGGGGGGGAGGCCGCACACTGGCCACCAATGTTATTAATACAATAGAGGGATGGAGGGGGGGCCGGGGGAGGCCGCACACTGTGCCACCAATGTTATTAATACAATAGAGGGAGGGAGGGGGGGCCGCACTGTGCCACCAATGATATTCAAACTGGGGAGGAAGGGGGGTCTGCCCCCTGCTGCCTGGCAGCCCTGATCTCCTACAGGGGGCTATGATACGCACAATTAACCCCTTCAGGTGTGGCACCTGAGGGGTTAATTGTGCTGATCCCGGCCCCCTGTAAGAGATCAGGGGCTTCCAGGCAGCAGGGGGCAGTCATGTACACAGTTTGTAGTATATTCTAACTAGAAGCGTCCCCATCACCATGGGAACGCCTCTGTGTTAGAATATACTGTCGGATATGAGTTTCACGATGTAACTCATATCCGACAGTATATTCTAACATAGAGGCGTTACCATGGTGATGGGGACGCTTCAAGTTAAAATATACCATCGGATTGGAGAAAACTCTGATCCGATGGTATAAAAGGGACTCCTGACTTTACATTGAAAGTCAATGGGGGACGGATCCGTTTGCAATTGCACCATATTGTGTCAACGTCAAACGGATCCGTCCCCATTGACTTGCATTGTAATTCAGGACGGATCCGTTTGGCTCCGCACGGCCAGGCGGACACCAAAACAACTTTTTTTTCATGTCCGTGGATCCTCCAAAAATCAAGGAAGACCCACGGACGAAAAAACGGTCACGGATCACGGACCAACAGAACCCCGATTTGCGGACCGTGAAAAAATACTGTCGTGTGCATGAGGCCTAAGTCTACTGAACGGTTGCAGACGGTCGTATTATCTGAAGGTATCTGTCCATGACAGATCCACACAAAACGCGAGTGTGAAAGTAGCCTAATATGGTTTCACCCACATATAGCAATTTACACGGAGACCATAGCACATAAATTACGTATGATGAATCACACGTTAAATAAAAGTTAATTTTATAATTCTTCTGGGCCACAGGATGTATAAAGATGTTACCCCTGTTTAGATATTTGCAATAATGCAATTCAACCAAGGATAACATCTCATCTTAGGGGGATGTAAAAGGCTGTGTCCAGGGGTTTGAGGGCCTATATCTGCATGGACCAATTTGTCTCTCAAATTCTTTGGTCTTCTATACTGACATTAGAGGAAAAGATTTAAATTCCTCATCCGTATCCATACCACACTAGAATAGACCAGTGTTTATTTATAATACTTCTAACTTTGTAGCGGTTTTCAGTATAAGTAGTCACTAGTGGAATCCTATTCCTCTTTGCTTTGTTGTGTGATTTTTGTTGAAGTACCTCGACTCTATTCTTCCCATCTACCTTGGCCAAATGTGTATTAAGGTATTAGTGTTTGGGTAACCACGTTCTCTAAACGAATCCTTCATTTTTATTAATGTGTGGTTTAGTTGTTCTTGGTTGCTTACTATACGTTTGGCTCTAAGAAATTGTCTGAATAGTAAAGATTTAACCATAGTTTTAGGGTGAGCGCTATTAAAATGAAGTAGAGTATTCCTATCTGTAGGTTTAACATATACTTTTGTTTCTATCCGATTATCTCTCAAAATAATACTCGTATCGAAAAACGGAATCTCCTCAGTCGAGTAATGTACCGTAAATTTTATGTCATCATCAATTGTGTTTAAAAAAGCAAAAAAAACCAGTAAGTCTGTCTCAGTACCAGTCTAAATGAGGAAGATGTCGTCAATGTATCGCCACCACCTCAAAACCCTATTGAAGTGGTGGGACACAGAGACGAACATCTCCTCCAGGAAGGCAACCGTTATGTTGGCATATGTGGGCGCCACATTTGACCCCATTGCCGTTCCCCTCATTTGCCTAAAAAAATCATCACCAAACAAAAAATAATTATTTGGCAAAACCATGTGTAGAAGACTAAGCAAAAAATCCTGACAATCCAATGTATATTGTGCGCTCATCACGAAATGTTTAACTGCCTTAAGACCCCAAAAATGGTTAATAGACGTATATAAACTGACAATGTCTAAAGAGACCTATACAGCATTATCAGGAACATTAGTATCTTGCAACTTTGTCAGAAAATCAGAAGTGTCACGCACATATGATCTTGCAGAAGTTGAAAAATGGCGCAGAACACTATCTAAAAAGATGGAGATATTGCTAAGTAGGAAACCTCTACCTGAGACAATGGGCCTTCCAGGGGGATTGATGAGATCCTTGTGTATCTTGGGTAACAGATATAACATCGGTGTTGTTGGATGTGTAACCAACAAAAAATCTCTTGATTTTATATCAATCCTCCCAGAAGCTGACCCATATCTAGTAGAGGTTTTAATCTGTTTTTCAATCTTCCATCTAGGATCTTGAGTGAGCTTCTGGTAAACATTTGTATCATTTAATTGCCTCGTTGCTTCCTCTATGTATTTATTGGTATCCATGACCACGACCGCACCACCCTTATCCGCCGGTTTGATGGTGATGCTGCGGTCATGGACCAATTCATTAAGGGTCAAACATTCCTGACGTGTCATATTTGTCACCACCAGACATCTGGAAGCTCTGACAGATGTTCTTCAGAACCTCCTGCTTGAGGTTCTTTTGTTTTGCTTTCGTTTTGTCATCTCGTTTCCCTCTCTCAGCTGTCATGTTGTTGCACTGATTGCATCCCTTTAAATCCCCTCCCATACTGCATCACTTTGCGGTTTATACAACTTCCTGGAGTGTGTACATGTTGGATGCTACAACTGATCCTTCTACAGATAAGTCTGTTCATTGATTTGTGTATTCCTGTTTGCTTGATCCTAGGTGACCCTGACTCCCTCCGTATTAAGTGTAGGGAGCCGGTGGTTGTATCCCCTCACTATTATAGGGTGTTCAGGTGTCATACAGTCGAGGCACGAGGGCATGCAATTTTCTATCATAGAGATCTTTGCATGGGCTGAGAAGACAGGGAGAGTTTCAGGGCTTAAATAGGGGTCACCCTTTTGTTCCTTAGTTTCGGATCAAGCCAGTCGGATCCTTATTTGTAACTTCTTGTTTTCTGTTACACCATCCGTGACAATATTAGGATGTTGAAGAGTTCTATAATCGTTCATCCTTAGAACATGAATCTCTTAATACAGTTTCCGCAAACAATTCAATAGCAGGAAAAATCGTGGGTGGAGAAAAATCACTTTTGGAAAATAAATCAAAAATCAGACATTTGTAATCCAGTCCTTGTTGTAGATACCAAATCACTGAGATGTGAACCAGGCTTTGAGTTTCAGTCTCCTAAAGAATTGGTGCAAATCTAATTCAAGTTGCAACCAATCTGTTTGTTGATTGGGACCGAAACTCAAACCCTTACTCTATACATTCAGTTGTTCATTGGATAATACATGTGATGAAATATTTACCACTGTTTGTGACTTTCTTTGCCTTATTATCTTGTGTTTGCCAATTTGGTGCTTTTTATTCTGATACTTTATTTTTCTCATCTCTTGCAGAAAGAAAAACGAGTGCGGACACAAAACTATGGATTCTATAGATTACAATAGAGGAGACTTACCTCGTAGGTTTCGCTTGATATGTGTCGGACATATTTATAACAAGGGCGTATTTGCCATATTCATTGATTTCAGACATAGGGTGGATGCAGAAGAATGTTTAATATGCATCTATTTATGGTGGTTGTGTGACATAAAATGATGGGAGGAATCTAGTTGTCACGGATGGTGTAACAGAGAACAAGAAGTTACAAATAAGGATCTGATTGGCTTGATCCGAAACTAAGGAACAAAAGGGAGACCCCTATTTAAGCCCTGAAACTCTCCCTGTCCTCTCAGCCCATGCAAAGATCTCTATGATAGAAAATTGCATGCCCTCGTGCCTCGACTGTATGACACCTGAACACCCTATAATAGTGAGGGGACACGACCACCGGCTCCCTACACTTAATACGGAGGGAGTCAGGGTCACCTAGGATCAAGCAAACAGGAAAACACAAATCAATGAACAGACTTATCTGTAGAAGGATCAGTTGTAGCATCCAGCATGTACACACTCCAGGAAGTTGTATAAACCGCAAAGTGATGCAGTATGGGAGGGGCTTTAAAGGGATGCAATCAGTGCAACTACATGACAGCTGAGAGAGGGAAACGAGATGACAAAACGAAAGCAAAACAAAAGAACCTCAAGCAGGAGGTTCTGAAGAACGTCTGTCAGAGCTTCTCAGATGTCTGGTGGTGACACTAGTACAGGTGGATCCCAGATATATAACAGACACAACAAGTGGTCTATGGCCATTGGAGCCTGTCTTTTTTAGTTTATAATGAGATTATTTCATCTGTCACGTTAGTTGTTATTATTATCTTTTTCCTCAATATATTTTTGGTGTAAAGGGAGGTGAGGTTTACACAGTCACATTCTATGTCTGATATTCAGATAATGAGTGACGCCCTCGGAAACATTGTGGTCACATTGATTATGTGACTAAATGTGGATGACTCCATATATCACCGATGTAATACTATTATACTATACTTTTTAACCCTATATACCACCATTTCTTCTTAATACTATTTTGCATTCCCCCAGGTGTATATATGTTGTTCCTTTATATGCTGACCCATATCGTGCTTAACATATATTCACATTGTGTTATTTCATTTGCGATTAATTATACGTCATAACATTGCTTGTCATGTGATCGGATTCTGAAATCACATGTGCGCTCCATGTGACTGACGGATGTGGAAGCGGTCATGTGATCGGACCTGGGAGGTCATGTGAGCGTTCCACCGATGCACTTCATGTGAATGTAGGAAGTGAAAGCACTGATGACGCATGCGCAGTGGATTAATCATCACGCTGAGAATTACCTGCTGCACCGTGAGCCATGCTGGCTAAGTGTCCCCCACATCTTTGTTTTTAATTTTGCACATGTGCACTTTGATTATAAATGATGGGTAATTATGATATTATATGAATTGTGTACACATTTATATAGAGCTTATTTTTTGTATCACGATGATCATGATGATTGAGAATATATAATTATGCACATTATTATATCACCTTGTTTAGATATATTATTTACGCTTAATTATGTTAATTATTGAGTTATATTACGCACCCTATAAATATGCACTGAGCACCTATGTATATTGTCACTGCTTGAGAAAGGTTCCAGTGAGAACGAAACGTTGCTGTTTGGTGATTGAAACACATTTTATTTGATATACGCTTGGGAAGTGCCGTGGAATTTTTATATAGCTAGATATTAGATAGGACTCCATGCTGGCCAGGTAGAGTCCCTCCGACGCCCATTCATTTGTTCATCATGTGTTAGCACATGTTTGCACTTTATCAATTACACATTATTATTCATTTTTGCACTTTTATAGAGAGTTTTAATGTATTTATGATGTATCTTTGGGATGAATAGATTGTACTATAGTAATATGAATATGTATATTTCACATGTATGAGCTATTTTTGTATATTGTGAGCACTATTGCACTTTATTGGTTTACTATTGTAATTGTTTAATCACCATGTGGGTGGTATTTATACATGTATTATGCACCACTATTGTCATTGCTTGAGAAAGGTTCCATTGAGAGGACCGAAACGTTGCATCTGGTGGAATAAAATACGCATATTTGGAAGTGCCATGGAGTTTCTTTTTTTATATAGATAGATAATAGATAGATAGATAGATAGATAGATAGATAGATATATGCTGACCCATATCGTGCTTAACATATATTTACATTGTGTTATTTAATTTGCAATTAATTATACGTTATAATGTTGCTTGTCATGTGATCGAATTCTGAAATCACATGTGACCTCCATTGCTGGGCTCCATCGGAGCACCTCTAACAGTGCCTGTCGAGGGGAGCTGGGCAGATTCCCTCTACACTTCACAATCCAGAAGAGGGCGCTGTCATTCTGGGGCCATCTACATGGTAGTAGTGAAGGCTCCCATCTCCATAAAACCTTGCTACACCAAGGGATCCCAGGCAAGGCAAAGCCCCCAAATCAACTTACTGAAACCCAGCCCGACCAGATAATCACCCCCCACCACCTCACAAAATCCGGGATCAGAAACACAGTAAACAAGAGACAGGAGGAATACGTCAGTGAATGGAGGAAGGAGGTGAGAGCAGGGCTCGAGTCCTGCTGGAACGTGTGGCAACGGCGTTCCTGCACTTTTTTCATAGCAGGAACGCCGTTCCTTTTCAAGGCCGGCCGTCTTTAACGCTGGGCAAAAGGACCAGGAAGCAGTGAAGGCTTTGTACTAACCTCTTTCTGGTCCTCGGATGTCGGCTATGCAAGGCTGCGCACAGGCATGAGGGCTAAGACGCTCTTTGACGTCACACTGTGCGCAGCCTTCAAAGCAGAGCCGAAAGCAGGATCATCGCGCAGGAGGAGAGGAGTGGCGGCGTCCAGGAGCAGGAGAGGGTAAGTGTTTTTTTATTTTATATTTTATGAGGCTGATGGAGAGGCACTGACTGGGGGCTGATGGAGAGGGACTGGGGGCTGATGGAGAGGCACTGGGGCCGCTGGTGAGAGGCACTGGGGGCTGATGGAGAGGCATTGGGGGCTGGTGAAAGGCAGTGGGGGCTGATGGAGAGGCACTGGGGACTGGTGAGAGGCACTGGGGACTGGTGAGAGGCACTGGGGGCTGATGGAGAGGCACTGGGGGCTGATGGAGAGGCACTGGGGGTTGATGGAGAGGCACTGGGGGCTGATGGAGAGGCACTGGGGGCTGGTGAGAGGCACTGGGGGCTGATGGAGAGGAACGAGGCTGGTGAGAGGCACTGGGGGCTGATGGAGAGGCACTGGGGGCTGATGGAGAGGAACTGGAAGCTGGTGAGAGACACTGGGGGCTGATTAAGAGGCACTGGGGTCTGATGGAGAGGCACTGGAGGCTGGTGAGAGGCCCTGGGGGCTGATGGAGAGGCATTGGGGGCTGGTGAGAGGCATTGGGGGCTGGTGAGAGGCAGTGGGGGCTGATGGAGAGGCACTGGGGACTGGTGAGAGGCACTGGGGACTGGTGAGAGGCACTGGGGGCTGATGGAGAGGCACTGGGGGCTGATGGAGAGGCACTGGGGGCTGGTGAGAGGCACTGGGGCTGATGGAGAGGAACGAGGCTGGTGAGAGGCACTGGGGGCTGATGGAGAGGCACTGGGGGCTGATGGAGAGGAACTGGAGGCTGGTGAGAGACACTGGGGGCTGATTAAGAGGCACTGGGGTCTGATGGAGAGGCACTGGAGGCTGGTGAGAGGCACTGGGGCCTGATGGAGAGGCACTGGAGGCTGGTGAGAGGCACTGGGGGCTGATGGAGAGGCACTGGGGGCTGGTGAGAGGCACTGGGGGCTGGTGAGAGGCACTGGGGCTGATGGAGAGGCACTGGGGCTGATGGAGAGGCACTGGGGGCTGATGGAGAGGCACTGGGGGCTGGTGAGAGGCACTGGGGGCTGGTGGAGAGGCATGGGGCTCTTATTTGAGGTCTGATTGGGGGTCATTCATATTGGAGTCTGAGCTGAGGTCTGATCTGGGGTCTTATTGGGGTCTTATTACCATTGGGGATCTTATTGGGGCTGTTAGCTGAGGTCTGATTAACATTGGGGGTCTGATTAGTGGTCTGACCTGAGGTGTAATCAATTTTTATTTTTTTCCGAAGCAGCTTGGAGAAAAAAGGCCTGACAGTCTCCCAAACTCGTTCTGCCCGGCCAAGCGAGCCAGCACCCCTGAGGCCAAGCCAGTCAGCACCCCTGAGGCCAAGCCTGCCAGCACCCCTGAGGCCAAGCCTGCCAGCACCCCTGAGGCCAAGCCAGCCAGCACCCCTGAGGGCAAGCCAGCCAGCACCCCTGAGGGCAAGCGAGCCAGCACCCCTGAGGGCAAGCGAGCCAGCACCCCTGAGGCCAAGCCAGCCAGCACTCCTGAGGCCAAGCCAGCCAGCACCCCTGAGGCCAAGCCAGCCAGCACCCCTGAGGCCAAGCCAGCCAGCACCCCTGAGGGCAAGCCAGCCAGCACCCCTGAGGGCAAGCCAGCCAGCACCCCTGAGGGCAAGCCAGCCAGCACCCCTGAGGGCAAGCCAGCCAGCACTCCTGAGGCCAAGCCTGTCAGCACCCCTGAGGCCAAGCCTGTCAGCACCCCTGAATCTTCAGAACTGTAAGTAAATTATATATAAGTGGAGCTTATAATATGAAAGAGACGAATTACGCCTGAACAGACATATAGTGCAAATTCCAGTTTTTGTTTACGTTTTGTTTTGATCACAATGTGTACATTTGGCTCAGTCCTTAAGGGGTTAAAAACACAGTCACTAAAGGGGGGCAAACAGAATCACAAACCATATGTAATTAAGGACACAACTTCTGGAATAAAAGGGAATAATGAAGGAATATTTACATCATGTGTCCTTAAGGGGTTAAAATAACTGATTATATATATATACATATATACACACACACACAAGAAAACCACCAGCAGCACCATCCAAGAAAAAAAAGGAGGAGAAAAGGGTGCAGAGCCCAAGTATGGCAATAGGTGCTTACCCACTTATGTAGGACAAAAATTGGACTGCACTCCGGAAGACTTTCCAAAAAGTCAATGAACTTTATTCACCCATAAAGTGGCACAGAGCGACGTTTCGGCTCATGTATGAAAGAAGCCAAGTTACCTATTCAGCTTATCAGTACAGCAGAGAGAGAGAGAGAGAAAGAAAGCAGAGTTATTGAAGAAGCCTGCCGGTTTAATGCTAAAGCCTGCTGGAACCAAGACAAAGCCTGAAACTGTTTGGAGAAACATTTATTCAAGTAAAGCTGCTGTTCAACTACATACAAGGTCTGGACTCAAGTTATTCTATTATCCCTCAATTATTCCCCCTATTTATTGCTTCGGAGCCAAAGCCTGGGCTCCAGCGGTATCCAGGTAGGAGCACCTTGACATACAAAGACATTCTAGACCGCACTAAACCCACTCGGCAGTTACTACACCTGGGCCGCGTTATAGAGGGCCCTAGGGGGAGGCGCCCGTTGCAATTCCTTTATATAAAGGCTGTGAATATCTCTCCAAGTTTCTCTGTATTCGGAGAGCTGGTGTACAGGGAAATGGATATAGACGTAACCTGATATTATTTACACTCAGTGTTTACATCCTGCAGCCTCCGGCTCTCCACACACAGCACCTAACACCACCCAGTACATGTAATCAGCAGCGGACTGAATGTAACCCCACCCAGTCCCTGGTCCTCCAATTTCCCATCAGGATCCCTACAGGAGAAGTAATGTAATGTATGTACACAGTGACTGTATCGGCAGAATAGTGAATGCAGCTCTGGAGTATAATACAGGATGTAACTCAGGATCAGTACAGGAGAAGTAATGTAATGTATGTACACAGTGACTGTATCGGCAGAATAGTGAGTGCAGCTCTGGAGTATAATACAGGATGTAACTCAGGATCAGTACAGGATAAGTAATGTAATGTATGTACACAGTGACTCCACCAGCAGAATAGTGAGTGCAGCTCTGGAGTATAATACAGGATGTAACTCAGGATCAGTACAGGATACGAAATGTAATGTATGTACACAATGGCTCCACCAGCAGAATAGTGAGTGCAGCTCTGGAGTATAATACAGGATGTAACTCAGGATCAGTACAGGATAAGTAATGTAATGTATGTACACTGTGACTCCACCGGCAGAATAGTGAGTGCAGCTCTGGAGTATAATGCAGGATGTAACTCAGGATCAGTACAGGATAAGTAATGTATGTACACAGTGACTCCACCAGCAGAATAGTGAGTGCAGCTCTGGAGTATAATGCAGGATGTAACTCAGGATCAGTACAGGATAAGTAATGTGATGTATGTACACAGTGACTCCACCAGTAGAATAGTGAGTGCAGCTCTGGAGTATAATACAGGATGTAACTCAGGATCAGTACAGGATAAGTAATGTGATGTATGTACACAGTGACTCCACCAGCAGAATAGTGAGTGCAGCTCTGGAGTATAATACAGGATGTAACTCAGGATCAGTACAGGATAAGTAATGTGATGTATGTACACAGTGACTCCACCAGCAGAATAGTGAGTGCAGCTCTGGAGTATAATGCAGGATGTAACTCAGGATCAGTACAGGATAAGTAATGTATGTACACAGTGATTGCAGCTCTGGAATATGATACAAGATGTAACTCAAGATCAGTACAGGGGAGGTAATGTAATGTATGTACACAGTGACTGCACCAGCAGAATAGTGAGTGCAGCTCTGGAGTATAATATAGGATGTAAGTGAGGATCAGTACAGGATAAGTAATGTATGTACACAGTGACTCCATCAGCAGAATAGTGAGTGCAGCTCTGGCGTATAACACAAGATGTAACATAGGATAAGTACGGTAATGTATGTACACAGTGACTCCACCAGCGGAATAGGGAGTGCAGCTCTGGAGTATAATGCAGGATGTAACTCAGGATCAGTACAGGATAAGTAATGGTATATATGGATTGTAGGTGATTGTATATATACAGACGTGGACAAAATTGTTGGTACCCTTTGGTCAATGAAAGAAAAAGTCACAATGGTCACAGAAATAACTTTAATCTGACAAAAGTAATAATAAATTAAAATTCTATAAATGTTAACCAATGAAAGTCAGACATTGTTTTTCAACCATGCTTCAACAGAATTATGTAAAAAAATAAACTCATGAAACAGGCATGGACAAAAATGATGGTACCCCTAGAAAACACAGAACATAATGTGACCAAAGGGACATGTTAATTCAAGGTGTGTCCACTAATTAGCATCACAGGTGTCTACAACCTTGTAATCAGCCATTGGGCCTATATATATGGCTCCAGGTAATCACTGTGTTGTTTGGTGATATGGTGTGTACCACACTCGACATGGACCAGAGGAAGCAAAGGAAAGAGCTGTCTCAAGAGATCAGAAAGAAAATTATAGACAAGCATGTTAAAGGTAAAGGCTATAAGACCATCTCCAAGCAACTAGATGTTCCTGTGAGTACAGTTGCACATATTATTCATAAGTTTAAGATCCATGGGACTGTAGCCAACCTCCCTGGACGTGGCCGCAGGAGGAAAATTGATGACAAATCTAAGAGACGGATAATCCGAATGGTAACAAAAGAGCCTAGAAAGACTTCTAAAGAGATTCAAGGTGAACTTCATGCTCAAGGAACATCAGTGTCAGATCGCACCATCCGTCGTTGTTTGAGCCAAAGTGGACTACATGGGAGACGACCAAGGAGGACACCATTGTTGAAAACGAATCATAAAAAAGCAAGACTGGAATATGCCAAACTACATGTTGACAAGCCACAAAGCTTCTGGGAGAATGTCCTGTGGACAGATGAGACAAAAATCGAAGTTTTTGCCAAGGCACATCAGCTGTATGTTCACAGACGAAAAAATGAAGCATATCAAGAAAAGAACACTGTCCCTACTGTGAAACATGGAGGAGGCTCTGTTATGTTCTGGGGCTGCTTTGCTGCGTCTGGCACAGGGTGTCTTGAATCTGTGCAGGGTACAATGAAATCTCAAGACTATCAAGGAATTCTAGAGAGAAATGTACTAGCCAGTGTCAGAAAGCTTGGTCTCAGTCGCAGGTCATGGGTCTTGCAACAGGACAATGACCCAAAACACACCGCTAAAAACACCCAAGAATGGCTAAGAGGAAAAAATTGGACTATTCTAAAGTGGCCTTCTATGAGCCCTGACCTCAATCCTATTGAGCATCTTTGGAAGGAGCTGAAACATGCAGTCTGGAAAAGGCACCCTTCAAACCGGACACAACTGGAGCAGTTTGCTCATGAGGAGTGGGCCAAAATACCTGCTGAGAGGTGCAGATGTCTCATTGACAGTTACAGGAAGCGTTTGATTGCAGTGATTGCCTCAAAAGGTTGCGCAACAAAATATTAAGTTAGGGGTACCATCATTTTTGTCCATGCCTGTTTCATGAGTTTATTTTTTTACATAATTCTGTTGAAGCATGGTTGAAAAACAATGTCTGACTTTCATTGGTTAACATTTATAGAATTTTAATTTATTATTACTTTTGTCAGATTAAAGTTATTTCTGTGACCATTGTGACTTTTTCTTTCATTGACCAAAGGGTACCAACAATTTTGTCCACGTCTGTATATATATATATATATATATATATATATATATATATATATATAAAGAGATACTAGAATATTGAAAAAAGAGATAATAGATAGATATAAGATAGATAGATAGATAGATAGGAGATAGATAGATAGATAGATATGAGATAGATAGATAGATAATAGATAGATAGATAGATAGATAGATAGATAGATAGATATGAGATAGATGGAAGATAGATAGGAGATAGATAGATATTAGATAGGAGATAGATAGATAGATAGATATTAGATAGATGATAGATAATAGATATGAGATAGATATGAGCTCTCACACAGTGTGAAGACTTTTGCACTGAATCCTTGGCAGGGGACCCTGTTTCCTGCCTCATTTCCCTCTGTTTGCTCCTCTTCTGTCACTGATTTGCATTGTGTCCTCAGCAGCAGAACATTGACTTGTCCTGGGTCCTGCAGGAAGTCACAGGGATTGTCCTAGGAGGGTGTATGGAAATCCGAGGTGCTGGGCATCCACTCCCAGACACTGCCAGGATGGCAGCCGTGGCAGGGAAATGCCCCTGAGGTCAGTGCAGAGGAGATGCCACCCTTGTGCCATGCCTGCATGCATCCAGAGCTGCATGGTTTTAGAGCCTGACTTCACCCAGCAGATATTCAGAAACTCTGGAGAGGTCCTGGATGTGCAGGGGAGCCAATCAGAGGAGGGCTGGAGGAGTAGTCACACCCAGGGAGCCTATAAATCCATTCCCCCTGCTTCTTGTCTTGGCAAATATTCCCTTTCATGTGCAGAGTGCAGCACATCTGCCCTCCAGCTTGTGAGTGCATTGTGCAGGTAGAGCCTCCAGCCCAGGACCCTGCAGGATTAGGAGGCTTCTTCTTCTTCCTCTTCTTCTTCTTCAAACTGGAAGGAGTTTGCATTGCAGAAGTCATCCATCTCTACACATTCCACTTGGATCTTACCCTGGAGAAAGTCTTGCTTTGCACCAGTCTAGAGTCCTTGTGGTGCCCAGGCTCAGCTGTTTGGCCCCCTCTGTGGTTGTCCCTGGCCCAGCTGCTGTTACAGGAGCCCCCATGTCTTCATTTGACTCCCCACAGTTGTTGATGGTGTGTGATCCTTGGATTCCTCAGCAGGATTGTAGCATCCAGAGCTGCACTCTGCAGAACTGCTGCTGTCTCTTCTCCTGCTGATCACTGGAGGGAAGGAGGACACAGCAGCTGCTTCATTTCAGGGACAGGTCTGCTGAGCCTCAGCCCACCTGCCCAGCCTTGTGATTTGGTCTTTGCTCTCCCCCAGGACAAGTTGTCAGGATCCCTGGACTCCCAGCAGGTCACTCATCCTCAGGAGGTTGGATTCATGTCCATCTTAGGGCTAGAGAGGCCAGACAAACGGTAGGTGTCTTACCTATACACCCAGCCACCAAACTAACATGCAACAATGTATTCATAACTAAGGCGCAACAATGTATCACAATACCACAAGCCGCCATGTATCAAAAACTTCTCTAAAACACTGAGTGAATCTAGAATGGGAGCCAAGCACATGACATTGTAGCATGTTCTAACTTGTCACAATGTATCAGTTAACGCACACGTAAGGGCAGTAATAAATTGATCAAGTATCAACCTGTAGCAACCGTAACACATAACAATGTATCACATGGAATAAGCTCTAACAGGACACCGCGCTTCAAATAGGAACAAGTAACAGCTATAGCATGTAACAAAGTATCAGATATGAACATATAACAACCCTAATGTGTAAGAATGTAACTAATACTGACCTATAACTAACCTAATGTGCAACAATGTAACTAATACTGTCATATAATAACCCTGTTGCTAAAATACAACATCCTTAAAATGTAGTAATGTATCACATCCTCTTGTAAGAAGCCTCAAATACTCAGCCAGATGTAAAAACCCTAGCATGTAACAATGTATACTAACATATAACAGCCCTAGCATGTAACAATGTATACTAACATATAACAGCCCTAGCATGTAACAATGTATACTAACATATAACAGCCCTAACATGTAACAATGTATACTAACATATAACAACCCTAACATGTAACAATGTATACTAACATATAACAACCCTAGCATGTAACAATGTATACTAACATATAACAGCCCTAGCATGTAACAATGTATACTAACATATAACAGCCCTAGCATGTAACAATGTATACTAACATATAACAGCCCTAGCATGTAACAATGTATACTAACATATAACAGCCCTAGCATGTAACACTGTATACTAACATATAACAGCCCTAGCATGTAACACTGTATACTAACATATAACAGCCCTAGCATGTAACAATGTATACTAACATATAACAGCCCTAGCATGTAACAATGTATACTAACATATAACAGCCCTAACATGTAACAATGTATACTAACATATAACAGCCCTAGCATGTTACACTGTATACTAACATATAACAACCCTAGCATGTAACAATGTATACTAACATATAACAGCCCTAGCATGTAACACTGTATACTAACATATAACAGCCCTAACATGTAACAATGTATACTAACATATAACAACCCTAACATGTAACAATGTATACTAACATATAACAACCCTAGCATGTAACAATGTATACTAACATATAACAGCCCTAGCATGTAACAATGTATACTAACATATAACAGCCCTAGCATGTAACAATGTATACTAACATATAACAGCCCTAGCATGTAACAATGTATACTAACATATAACAGCCCTAGCATGTAACACTGTATACTAACATATAACAGCCCTAGCATGTAACACTGTATACTAACATATAACAGCCCTAGCATGTAACACTGTATACTAACATATAACAGCCCTAGCATGTAACACTGTATACTAACATATAACAGCCCTAGCATGTAACAATGTATACTAACATATAACAGCCCTAGCATGTAACAATGTATACTAACATATAACAGCCCTAGCATGTAACAATGTATACTAACATATACAGCCCTAGCATGTAACAATGTATACTAACATATAACAGCCCTAGCATGTAACATGTATACTAACATATAACAGCCCTAGCATGTAACACTGTATACTAACATATAACAGCCCTAGCATGTAACAATGTATACTAACATATACAGCCCTAGCATGTAACAATGTATACTAACATATAACATCCCTAGCATGTAACAATGTATACTAACATATAACAGCCCTAGCATGTAACAATGTATACTAACATATAACAGCCCTAGCATTAACAATGTATACTAACATATAACAGCCCTAGCATGTAACAATGTATACTAACATATAACAGCCCTAGCAGTAACAATGTATACTAACTATAACAGCCCTAGCATGTAACAATGTATACTAACATATAACAGCCCTAGCATGTAACACTGTATACTAACATATAACAGCCCTAGCATGTAACACTGTATACTAACATATAACAGCCCTAGCATGTAACAATGTATACTAACATATAACAGCCCTAGCATGTAACACTGTATACTACATATAACAGCCCTAGCATGTAACACTGTATACTAACATATAACAGCCCTAGCATGTAACAATGTATACTAACATATAACAGCCCTAGCATGTAACACTGTATACTAACATATAACAGCCCTAGCATGTAACAATGTATACTAACATATAACAGCCCTAGCATGTAACAATGTATACTAACATATAACAACCCTAACATGTAACAATGTATACTAACATATAACAGCCCTAGCATGTAACACTGTATACTAACATATAACAGCCCTAGCATGTAACAATGTATACTAACATATAACAGCCCTAGCATGTAACAATGTATACTAACATATAACAGCCCTAGCATGTAACAATGTATACTAACATATAACAGCCCTAGCATGTAACAATGTATACTAACATATAACAGCCCTAGCATGTAACAATGTATACTAACATATAACAGCCCTAGCATGTAACACTGTATACTAACATATAACAGCCCTAGCATGTAACAATGTATACTAACATATAACAACCCTAGCATGTAACAATGTATACTAACATATAACAGCCCTAGCATGTAACACTGTACCAACTGCTAACATTTCGTGACCCCAATGCCTAATAGTACATCACATACTTATATGTCAGAAGCCTAGGATGAAACACTGTATCAATATTCATATGTAAAAACCCTAACGTAACAATGTATCAAGCACTCGCATTTTAGAAGCCCGAGGCTGCTTTCACACTGAAAGTTCCCAGCACATACATCAAACGTATCCATAGGCGGAGGCCAAGGGGGGTGTCCTTACAGCCTCCGCTAGTCCGTTATATGACGTACGGAATAGCGCAGCACCTTACACGATTCCACACGATGGTCTCCAGTAAAATAACGTATACCGCACAGTGTAACTGAGGACGGTGTATACTTATATGTGCAGTGTGAAAGTCATCTGAGGGGCTGACCATCTTTAGTACACTGCGGCCTCCATCCTTTAGAGTCCAGCAGAAAAAAGTGCAGGTTAAATCGTTTTTTTTTTGCTTATGACGGACGCCACTGTATGGAGGAGGCGGAGGAGGCGTCCGTTTATTGTATAAGTCATGTGTTTACATTACACCTGGGACAAAAATGTGATGTGAACGCAGCCTTACATGTACACTGTATGCGGTCAAGCCCAATGTGAAACTATATCCGGTACTCACCCCTAAAATGTAACAATGTATCACAAACCTAACCGCCGAATATGTAGAATGCATCAGTTCACGAGCCTCGTGTGAAACATTGTATCAAGTGCAAAATGCAAAACAAACAATGCAAAGGGGTTTTCACACTTCAGTTATAGGGTCAGTTATCTCCATCAGTTAGGGCTCATTCACATGAACATATTTTTTTTTGTTCTTGTCCATTCCGTGTGCAGAACCGTTCACTTCAATGGGGGCCGCGAAAAAAATGGAAATGACTCTGTGTGCGTTCCGTGTCCGTATGTCCCAAAAAAATAGAACATGTCCTATGATTGTCCGCATTACGGGACAAGGAAAGGACTGTTCTATTAGGGGCCGGCCGTGCCGTTCTGCAAAATGCGGGCTGCACGCGGCCAGTATCCGTGTTTTGCGGATCTGCAATTTGTGGACCGCGAAACAGCAACGGTCGTGTGCGTTAGCCGTTATTGTGAGCCAAAATCAGTAGGGAAGCCTCAGAGATAAGGTATAAGGGAAAGATCTGCACCTGTTCCGTGTTTTTGATCCGCACCTTTTGGCTCACAATAACTGATGGAAATAACTGAAGTGTGAACAAGGCCTGAGAGTAATAAAGCCAGGAGCAGCAGTAATGTGGAATAGATGGAAATCCCATATTCTGAAGGAAGATAAAATGTCAGGATCCAGATCAGTCCGCATCGACAACCTGTGGCTAGACTAGAAGTCCCCAGCAGGAAAGCCCTTGTAGCAGATTGCTGCTTTTACATGGGACTGCAAAGGAACTTATCTTGATGAAATGAATGACAAATGTAACATCTAGTGGATATAACGTCAGCAATCACATTATCTTGATTTGCTCAGGTTTTGTACTGATACCTGTACAGTAGTAAAATTCTATATCCTCCTGCCTTACTGACATTGCAGTGTAGTGTGTGTGTGTAGCTGCAGTCCTATGTAAAACCTCAGAGATGTGCTATATGACAACTTCTGCTCTGCTACATGTGCACCTGTGTACAGGTAAGGACATGTTAAGGTCCTCTGCTCAGGATCCACTCCATTAGGGCTCATGCATACCAACGTATTTTGTTTCCGCGTCCGTCCGGTTTTATTACGGCCCGTATGCGGAATCATTCTCTTCAACGGGGCCACAAAAAAACGTGTGCATTCCGTTTCCGCATTACGGACAAGGATAGGACTGTTCTATTATTCCGCAATTCATATTTTTTGCCGACCGCAAAATACATACAGTCGTGTGCATGAGTCCTAAGGGTCTATTTAAATTTACGTTCTTTTTGTGGCGTTTTGTTTTTTTGCCACCATTTTTATATTTGCTGCAAAAACTGCAGCAAAAGTGACGCAATTTTTGTACAATTATGAACGAGATCTGCAAATAAATACAATTAAAACGGACTCATGTAAATACACCCCAAACAAGGGCTGCAGCAATCTGCTCCGGATCAGTTGATGCCTGTTGATTCTAATGAAAATTGCAACAATGGGTGGTTTAGCCACGGGTCCCCCCGGTGATGACTGCTGATCAGGGGGAATCCACACAGCAATAACCCCCGGCCAGAAATCCAGACTGAAGAATTCCTCACCATCTACTAAAAGAATTGATCAGTGTAGTAATCATAGGGATTGTTCTCTCCTGCCCTCTTGTGGCCAGATTATGGAAGTACACTTATCAAATGACACACTGGACCATTAATATCCAGGAAAATACTATAGATTTTTTAGCACTTTGAGAAAATTCAACTATATAATATCTCGAGCTGCATAATACAGGCTAGCAAAGTGTCCCCCTCCAGACCCCATTAATCTAAAAGTCCCAAATAATAGACTATTCTGCATGAATAAGATGCTGTTAATGCACTACTGTTCACAATTAACAGACGTAGCAGTGCTGAAAGATACACGCCTCTCCAGTCTAAAACTATAGGTACATGATGCGGCCGATCTACATAGATGATGCAAGCCCTTGGTGCCAGAGGGGCTATCTGCCCCGTAGAATAGCAGCACATTAAGGGTTAAGCTCACATGTGGCAGACCGCCCCGTAGAATAGCAGCACATTAAGGGTTAAGCTCACATGTGGCAGACCGCCCCGTAGAATAGCAGCACAATAAGGGTTAAGTTCAGATTTATTGCAGACATTTCTGTGACTGTCCCATACATTTAAATGTGCAGAAATCTGCGCACCTGCTGCAGAAATAGCCCTATTCGCGTCTATAGAAAATCCATTTTTGTAACAAATTTGCTATGTGTGAACATAGCCCAAAGAGTCGGTCTGGTGGTTAGAGGGTCAGTCTGGGTAAAGATTCGGTGCCTGGCTAAAAAATATGTGCTGGTGATCAGATGATCGACACCGATCTGATAGCTAAAACTGAAAGCACTTTTTCCTATAGCGGCCACTACAGGAACAATGTGGTACTGCGTGGCGCCCATTTATATGGATAGGAAACCATGTAATAGATGGAACTTTGCGGCAGAGAGGGGTCAAAAGCAGAGAAGTGGTTCTCCTTATGAAAAGTCCTTTAAGTTCTAGGTCAGGGATCAGCAACTTTCGGCACTCCAGCTGCGGTGAAACTACCACTCCCAGCATGCTCCATTCAATTCTATGGGAGTTACAAGAACAGCCAAGCATGTGTGCATGCAGGGTGTTGTAGTTTCACCACAGCTGGAGTGCTGAAGGCTGCTGATCCCTGTCCTAGGTCAATAAAGGGGTCTTCCGAGATTTTGATATTGGATGGTCATCATCAGTATTGGATCGGCAGGGGTCCGATTCCCGGCACCCCCGCCCATCTGCCATTTAAAGAGGATGTGGCTCTCTGGCGTGCGCTGCGGCCTCTTTCTGGGCCAGTGATGTCACGCTCATCAGTCACATGGTCAAGTGAATGGGACTGAGCTGCAATACCAAAAACAGCCACTATACAATGTACGGCGCTGTGCTTGGTGAGCTGTAAAAAAAGGCCATTCGCTGAACTCTATGGACCCTCCCTACAATGCACAGAGGGGCTCTCTCTCTGCTTTGGTTAGTTCAGGGGGACCCCCTTGGAATGCAGTCTTTTGTCTTTATCCAGTCAGACACATGTCACCCAGCTTTACCAGGAACTGCTGAACAGAATTTTTTAAAAACTTGACTCCAGGATGAATATATTGATACAGTTTGACACCGTGCGTTTCAGCCTCTCGGTTGTAACCTCCCATACCAATGTATACGTTTCTTACCGCCAAACCGTGCAACGCAAAGCTGGGAGGGGGCAGCACAAGTGGCTTTCATTAAAGTATAGTGTTTCAAAACACAAAAATACCCCCCCCCCCCCGCTCCCCCCCGAGCGCGCACATGTGGTTCTCTTTTTTTCTCAATAAACAGACCCAGATTTGTGGACGAGGCAAGAATATCAGAAGCGTCAGAATCCACGCCATAGAATCAGATATACGTGCCGCAGGTCGTGCAGATGAAGCAGAGCTGATCTTGTCGCTGAACTCTTTAGGGTTGCACGGCATTGGGATAAGTCTCCGGCAGTCCCATGTAAAACCTCAGATAATACATCATGGACGATGTATCGATAACGTCACACAATGTATCGGCTTATGTGACAATGTATCGACATGGTGCTTATGGGATGATACATTTGCCTTGCAGACCCCTCCGCTTCTCCCTTCATTCACATCAATATTTGCCCCCAAAATTACGCGGGCCATTCATAAATTTAACGCTTTTTACAACTCCTCCTGCACCTTTTTCATACTCCACGTTTTTAGAGAACTCCGACACATTCTGCTTAGCAAATCTTCCCATTGAGGTGCATTGAGTGACTAACTCAGCTCTGCTACACCTGACCAACACAGCGTTGCTACATCTGTATAATATATCAATAGAAAACCTAGGCCAGACTTTCCTGACCTAGATTAGAGTCACATAAGTCCATTCCTTTTCCTTTGCCCCCCTCCCCCTGCATGATGATAAAACTACTATACAAAGGTCCTATAATTAAAGGGGTTGTACAGGTTTAGAAAAAAAAAAGATGGCTGCTGTCCATGGGTTGTGTCTGGTATTGCCGTGCAGCTCCACTGAAGTGTATAGATTCCTAGAAGATGTAGCTCCGTAACAGATGACAAACTCAGCTCTGCTACATCTGTATGTGCAGGTTTGGTGTATCAGGACTACTAGCATTCATGCTGCTTGGTGTAAAGTGACAGGTGCAGAGAAATCATCTTATATGGTAAGAGGTTTTCATGTCTGCTCAGGGTTAAAGGGGTATTCCGGTTATGTGGATAGGGGAGAACTATTAGATGGGTGGGGGTCCTACCACTGGGACCACTAGTGCCATGTGCTCGACCTAACGGTCCATTCATTTTGGGGGTCCCTGTTCTCTCAACAGTAGGTAGGACCCCCACCAATATAATAGTTATATACCCCCTATCCAGAATACCCCTTTAATGCTTTCGGTGACATGACATATGTGGCACAAACAGATTTAAAGGGGTTTGCCCATCTGGACATTGTAAGAATGGCACAAGGTAGGTGGGGGAAGGGTAGAGTAGTCCTTGGCCCCCTCCAGTCACCAGACACCCCCCATAGCTACACCCCTGCCTCTATGTGCCCATCAGACCACCACCAATAGAAGGGGGTAAAAATCGGAGCCGGGGGGGCTTTGTGTGGTGCGTTGGCCAGCACCAGTAGGGAGCTCCATCCTGGCACTGGAGGCCCCCTCCCTTCTGTACACATCCACGATCCATAGGGGGCGCTATACCTTCCAGATGAGCAGTTGCACCCCCTGCACAATAGTCAATGCCCAATTGTTTTCCAGCATGGCTAGAATTGAGACTGGAGAAGGGGAAGTAAGACTTGAGGGTTGTGGATGGAGGGCACGGGGGTTATTTGCTCGGGGGGGTCTTGGTTTTGTGCTCATTTGTCTGCGCTGTGTCCCCCCTGTCACCCGTCTGTTTGATCACTGCTACATGTCAGTGACGGTGACAACGGATCATTAGCTGTAATCTGGGGGCCGCCCTGAGCTCCACTAGTCGTTCGTCTTAATCCAGTAACCGCGGGGGTCCTGTCCGTCAGTCTGTCCCCGACGGCTTGAAGGGATGGTTCAGTCTTCTGCAAAAAAAAAAAAAACGTAAGCGACGACTAATTGAAAGTTCACAACTTTATGTTTCAGTTCCTTGCCATTTTCAAAAACTCTGCTTGCTTTCAGTGAATGGAAGCCTGATGTGTTTGCTACAGTGTATCAGTCAAGAAAGCAGTAGCAGCACAACTCTCTCTTTTTATTAGTCCCGGCTGGATGGAACAGATTTCAGTGGGTGCCATGCCAAATGCAGCGACATGAAAGGTCTTGTTGGCGGCTCCCCATGGCAGTTACATTTGGTCCAGGGGTGCATATGACAAAACTCCCTACAAAAAGCTCAATATCAGGAGGGCACCTGGCTGTGAAGACCTCTTTAAGTTTTACTGAAGTTTGTACAACCCCTTTAAGACATGGCACAAAACATGATTGCCTTCTCGTGAAAGCAGCGCCACACCTGTCCATGGGTTGTGTCCGGCATAGAAACGGTAGTGGAGCTGCAATATCGCACGCAGCCTGTAGACAGGTGTGGCGCTGTTTTGGAAGATAGCTGAAAAAATCTTTCTTTAAGATGGGGTGTGAAATGCCAGAATTGGGGGAAGGGAATATCTAGTCATTTATAAGATATAATGATTGGTCGGTCCAGGCGTCATAGGCCGTGGCGCTGCTCGTGTGTCAGGTCCCGTACGTTTTTCCCAGCCACACGCTTAAAAATAGTAGCAGCAAAATTAATCTTGCTCATTTGTCCGGGGCTGGGAAGGTATAGGGCTTGTTTAAACAGTCCGCGCGGCGCTGGGTAATGTCTCCGCGTGTGACAGGTTCTGCTGAGATTAACTCTACATCTCCAGTTACAAACCACAGGCAGAAGGATCTGCAATCCCAGCAAGATGGGTGAAATGGTAAGACGTGAAACCTGTCCTCCCCGCTACATTGAGGCTAATCCTGAAAAAAAAACAACGCAGGGTATATCGCCAAATGCACGATAGTTTCCTCCATACAACACATGAAGATGTAGCAGAGCCAAGATTGTCATGAGCACAACTGGTATCTGCTGGCGAGCCAAACGCAGTGCATGTAGAATTACAGAGCTACATCACAATATCAGCACTGCTACATCTGCCGTAGTGTATGCGTATAGCCATAGATACATAGGGCGGATCCATTTTCAATCGCCAACCAACAGAAGACAAAAATTCAAGAAGTTCTCATTCCTGTTAGTAATATGGTTGTCGATGGCGCCTATATTGCAGGAGGATGGTTCATAAGAGGCGAGAAAGGAGATAGTTACGTTAAATTGGAGAAACCGAGCTTAAATAGAGGCGAGACATCTATTGTCTGCCACTTACAAAGCTGTTCTAACACCTCTCCCCAGGCAGTTTAATCACACCTGATTCAGTTATACCAATGCAATCATCTTACCTCTAAGATTCTCCTGATTATGATAAACAGATTCTTTTTTGGACAAGACCTTCTAATTGAGAAAGCTGGTCGGACGACCAGCAAAAAGTCTTCAAGAAAAAATTACAATAAGTCCGGTTGCCCTGACCTATTAGTACTGATATACCAAGGCCTGGATGAATGAGAACCTCCATAGATCTAGGCACCCACAACACTTCTCCGAGCTTCACCTGGGTAGCAGATATTTGGATTTTTTTTATATTTAAAGGGATCATCCTCCCCCATGTGTAACCATCCAGTGCGGAAAGTACTATACCTACAAAGAGCATCTCCCTCTCTCTCTGGAGGAACCCAGGACAATTATCTATTACATTCGTCTCAATGGGCGCCATGTAATGCTTCATTTCTCCTGTGGTTGGCGCTGCAAGGGAATCAAAACCTTCTGCCAGGTCTGCTGAAGATCGACGCTGATCGCTGAGGGAGACCAAGTGATCAGCTTATTTTTTAGGGTCCTTCTATCAAAAAAGGACAATTCCTTTAAGATTTTATATGGTGGGCACCCCATCTATTTCTGAGGTCCTCATGATGTCCCCCTGTTCACCAGATGGGAATTCAGTATGTACATGGGAGGATGGACAGTGGAGTACACCTCCAGAGAAGACCACCTCCCTATGGGGTCAGGTTCTGCAGGGGCTGATTATCCCCATGTGCTCCAGGGATAGAAGGGGTTAAGTCCAACAGGAGTGATGGCTATTTTTGCCTTGCATACACTCGGCTCTAGTGTTTCCCACACAGAGTATTTTGGTAGTGTAAACTTTGCTTTTACTGCATTCTTCTGGACATGCGATCGCTTTGTGAACTGACTGCTAGAGTTTCCCAACAGTTTAAAGTGACACCATGTTGTCCGGTCATTGGCACGGTCGCCACAGCCCCTCGGGTTATCAAATGCCCCATGTTCACGTGTCAAAGCAATCAAATCAGTCTTCATCAGGACATCCTGTGACCAACAGTGCATGCGCTCTAATGGTGGTCGCCCAGACAGCAAGTGAAGTGGTCGCTAGACAACTCCCAGCTCTTACAAAGCTCAGGAGATACTACTAGACCAACCCTCATAAAATATCTAGAAGGTTCCCAAAAAGTGAGGAAAACTCTTGGAAGAGCTGTGAGGGTCTGGTCAGTGGTCTGTATTAGTTTAGGGTGTTTGGTCTGGGGTCTGCTCTACAGATTGTATTCGCTTAGGAAATCTCAGATCTTTATTTATTCAAGGTGTATGGGCTGGAGTCTCTTTATTTAAGGGGTCTATTTTTTAGGGTTTTTGATTTATCTAAAAGGGTCTAATCTGAGGTCTCAATATGTAGGTGGGGGGGTCTGTATTTGTCTGACCACTACGGGACTAAGGGGATCATGATCACTAGGACGGGCACATTATTACTTCTGGAGCGCAGTAGGGATATTATTACTTATGGGGGCACCGTTATCACTAAGTGCACTCTGGCTGGGACTGTGGGGGGCACCCTGGCACAGTATCAGTTTAGCACAATTATTTTTGTGGGACATTATGGTTATGACACGGTTAGTGTCAGGGACACTATTTGCTTGGCGCAATTTTTTAGCGCACTATGTGGCAATAATTATCAAAAGGGACACTATCTGTGTGGTCTGATCGGAAGCCTGCATTAGTTTATTGGATCTGGGGGCTCTATTTAAAGGGTCTAGGATTGTAATTTTTTAAAATAATATCTGGTCTGGGGTTTCCTTATTTAGGGCATTTGATTTAGAGTCTGCAATTATTCAGGGGGTCTGGCCTGGGGTCTCAATATGTAGAAGGTCTGATCTACAGCCGTTACTAGTATAGGGGATCTGGTCTGGGTCTCAATATATAGGAGGTCTGGTCTGCAGCCTGAATTAGTTTAGGGGATCTGATCTGGGGTCTCAATATGTAGAAGGTCTGAAAGCCTGTATTAGTTAATTGGATCTGGGGGCTCTATATTTAGGGCTCTGTATTTGTTTAGGAGGTCTGGTCTGCAGTCTGTATTAGTTTAGGGGACCTGGTCTGGGGTCTAACATATGGAAGGTCTGGTCTGCAGCCTGTATTAGTTTAGGTGATGTGGTCTGGGGTCTAACATGTAGAAGGTCTGGTCTGCAGCCTGTATTAGTTTAGGGGATGTGGTCTGGGGTCTCAGTATGTAGAAGGTCTGGTCTGCAGCCTGTATTAGTTTAGGGGATGTGGTCTGGGGTCTGACATGTAGGAGGTCTGGTCTGCAGCCTGTATTAGTTTAGGGGATGTGGTCTGGGGTCTAACATATGGAAGGTCTGGTCTGCAGCCTGTATTAGTTTAGGGGATCTAGTCTGGGGTCTCAGTATGTAGGAGGTCTGCAGCCTGCATTAGTTTAGGGGATGTGGTCTGGGTTCTAACATGTAGAAGGTCTGGTCTGCAACCTGTATTAGTTTAGGGGATGTGGTCTGGGGTCTCAGTATGTAGAAGGTCTGGTCTGCAGCCTGTATTAGTTTAGGGGATGTGGTCTGGGGTCTGACATGTAGGAGGTCTGGTCTGCAGCCTGTATTAGTTTAGGGGATGTGGTCTGGGGTCTAACATATGGAAGGTCTGGTCTGCAGCCTGTATTAGTTTAGGGGATCTAGTCTGGGGTCTCAGTATGTAGGAGGTCTGCAGCCTGCATTAGTTTAGGGGATGTGGTCTGGGTTCTAACATGTAGAAGGTCTGGTCTGCAACCTGTATTAGTTTAGGGGATGTGGTCTGGGGTTTCAGTATGTAGGAGGTCTGGTCTGCAGCTTGTATTAGTTTAGGGGATGTGGTCTGGGGTTTCAGTATGTAGGAGGTCTGGTCTGCAGCCTGTATTAGTTTAGGGGATGTGGTCTGGGGTCTCAGTATGTAGGAGATCTGGTCTGCAGCCTGTATTAGTTTAGGGGATCTGGTCTGGGGTCTCAGTATGTAGAAGGTCTGGTCTGCAGCCTGTATTAGTTTAGGGGATGTGGTCTGGGGTCTCAGTATGCAGGAGGTCTGGTCTGCAGCCTGTATTAGTTTAGGGGATGTGGTCTGGGGTCTCAGTATGTAGGAGATCTGGTCTGCAGCCTGTATTAGTTTAGGGGATCTGGTCTGGGGTCTCAGTATGTAGGAGGTCTGGTCTGCAGCCTGTATTAGTTTAGGGGATGTGGTCTGGGGTCTCAGTATGCAGGAGGTCTGGTCTGCAGCCTGTATTAGTTTAGGGGATCGGGTCTGGGGTCTCAGTATGTAGGAGATCTGGTCTGCAGCCTGTATTAGTTTAGGGGATCTGGTCTGGGGTCTCAGTATGTAGGAGGTCTGGTCTGCAGCCTGTATTAGTTTAGGGGATCGGGTCTGGGGTCTCAGTATGTAGGAGATCTGGTCTGCAGCCTGTATTAGTTTAGGGGATCTGGTCTGGGGTCTCAGTATGTAGGAGGTCTGGTCTGCAGCCTGTATTAGTTTAGGGGATGTGGTCTGGGGTCTCAGTATGCAGGAGGTCTGGTCTGCAGCCTGTATTAGTTTAGGGGATCTGGTCTGGGGTCTCAGTATGTAGGAGGTCTGGTCTGCAGCCTGTATTAGTTTAGGGGATGTGGTCTGGGGTCTCAGTATGCAGGAGGTCTGGTCTGCAGCCTGTATTAGTTTAGGGGATCGGGTCTGGGGTCTAACATGTAGAAGGTCTGGTCTGCAGCCTGTATTAGTTTAGGGGATGTGATCTGGGGTCTCAGTATGCAGGAGGTCTGGTCTGCAGCCTGTATTAGTTTAGGGGATGTGGTCTGGGGTCTCAGTATGCAGGAGGTCTGGTCTGCAGCCTGTATTAGTTTAGGGGATGTGGTCTGGGGTCTCAGTATGTAGGAGGTCTGGTCTGCAGCCTGTATTAGTTTAGGGGATCTGGTCTGGGGTCTCAGTATGTAGGAGGTCTGGTCTGCAGCCTGTATTAGTTTAGGGGATGTGGTCTGGGGTCTCAGTATGCAGGAGGTCTGGTCTGCAGCCTGTATTAGTTTAGGGGATCGGGTCTGGGGTCTAACATGTAGAAGGTCTGGTCTGCAGCCTGTATTAGTTTAGGGGATGTGATCTGGGGTCTCAGTATGCAGGAGGTCTGGTCTGCAGCCTGTATTAGTTTAGGGGATGTGGTCTGGGGTCTAACATGTAGGTCTGGTCTGCAGCCTGTATTAGTTTAGGGGGTTTGGTCTGGGATATCAATAAATAGGTCTGGTCTGCAGCCTGTATTAGTTTAGGGGATGTGGTCTGGGGTCTAGCATGTAGAAGGTCTGGTCTTCAGCCTGTATTAGTTTAGGGGGTTTGGTCTGGGGTCTCAATAAATAGGTCTGGTCTGCATTACCGGATTTGTAATTTTTTTTTAAACTAATATCTGGTCTGGGGTCTCTTTATTTAGGGGGGTCTGCATTACTTTACAGGTTCTGTATGAGTTTAGGGGACCTGGTCTTAGTTGTATATTTACTCAGGGGGTCTGGACTGTGGTCTCTATATTTAGGGCATCTATATTAGTTGAGAGGTTCCAGTCTGGAGCTTGTATTAGTTTAGGGGATCTGGTCTGGGGTCTGTATTTAGGAGCTCTGTTCTTTAGGTCTGTATGTGTTTGGGGATCCTGCATGTGTGCTTATTTATAGCGTCTGGTCTGGGGGGTCATTTTTTGTTTAGGGGGTCAAGTATGATCAGAAACAGGTACAGTATAGCTTCTGGTGACGTCTGGGCTCCACCTCTGTGAATGGATATCCTATATCTTTCTATGTGCTTTTTTCGTAGTCAGGACCTAAATAACGACTTTTTTAGATGCACAAAAGAACTAATTGACTAACATATTTAGCTCTGCTACATCGCAATGTTTTCGTATTTATGAGAAAAATGAAAATATTTTAAGAGCCATTTGATATCTTAATCCATCACAATCCGATCTTGGATAAACAAATGGTCACCGCATCAGCTCAACTGGCGCTCTTCCACATTTTTTATGTGAGCCATTAGCTAACAGATGCAGCAGAGCTGAGTTGGTCAGATGTAACATAATTGCATTTTGTGTAGTATTGTATGTGACGTCTCTGATAAAATAGCAGTGCCCAAACTCAGCTCTGCTACATCTATACATGCAGCCGGTTTGGTTCATTGTTCTCTGGATTGGTGGGGGTTCTCCTAAATCAGACCACCGCCAATCAGAGTATTATGGGATTTCCTAGTGATCTATTCTAACATTAGAAATTATCAGGAGATGCCAGGTTAGTAATGTAACTTAATGGCAATTGCATTAGAGAAGGAAGAAGTGATGCATTATAACTAAACTGAGACACTAAGATGTCTTCTTCTCCTTGTCCCCCGGAAGGTCCCTTTCTTGGAAGCTTTTCTAAGATGAAGTTATGGGCTATCTTGGCTGTCTGCATTTTGCTGTTGAGATCTGTGTCCAACACCCCGTTGCCTTCAAGCTGGTCAACTGGTAAGAAGAGATCTAGTCAAGAATCCCTGCTGGAAGACGAGGACTCGGCTTTGGGAATGTACGCAGCGAATTCTGAGCGTCCCACTGCCGTGCAGGGGCAACAAGGCATCCAACATAACTGTAAGTGTCAAACAGAGTATATACAGACTGTGCATGTATAGATCTGCCTGGTGCCTAGTCTTGGGGGGGGGGGGGTTGATTTAATGTAAATAAAGCTAATAAAGCTTAAAAGGGTTGTCCAGAATATCCATATCCTCAAAAAAGGGTCATCAGTATCTGATCCATGGGGACTGACTCCAGGGACCCTCGCGATCAGCTGTTGAAAAGGGCCTCGGGTGAGCTCTGCGGCCTCTTCCTCAGCCTGTGACGTCCAGTCCATCAGTCACATGGACTTTGTGCAGCTCAGTCCGATTAAAGTGAATGGGATACAGTTGAAAAACCAAGCACATCCACTATACAATGTATGGCGCTATGCTTAGTATACCATGAAGAGGCTGCAACACATTGTAACAAACTAGCACAGTTGTATCCAGTCTAGACAATGCTCTGTGAGCTAAACAGCCTGGACTCCGGACTGATACATTGTAACAAACTAGCACAGTTGTATCCAGTCTAGACAATGCTCTGTGAGCTAAACAGCCCGGACTCCAGACTGATACATTGTAACAAACTAGCACAGTTGTATCCAGTCTAGACAATGCTCTATGAGCTAAACAGCCCGGGCTCCAGACTGATACATTGTAACAAACTAGCACAGTTGTATCCAGTCTAGACAATGCTCTGTGAGCTAAACAGCCCGGACTCCAGACTGATACATTGTAACAAACTAGCACAGTTGTATCCAGTCTAGACAATGCTCTATGAGCTAAACAGCCCGGACTCCAGACTGATACATTGTAACAAACTAGCACAGTTGTATCCAGTCTAGACAATGCTCTATGAGCTAAACAGCCCGGACTCCAGACTGATACATTGTAACAAACTAGCACAGTTGTATCCAGTCTAGACAATACTCTGTGAGCTAAACAGCCCGGACTCCAGACTGATACATTGTAACAAACGAGCACAGTTGTATCCTGTATAGACAATGCTCTGTGAGCTAAACAGCCCGGACTCTAGACTGATACATTGAAACAAACTAGCACAGTTGTAGACAATGCTCTGTGAGCTAAACAGCCCGGACTCCACACTGATACATTGAAACAAACTAGCACAGTTGTAGACAATGCTCTGTGAGCTAAACAGTCTGGAGTCCAGACTGATACATTGTAACAAACTAGCAGAGTTGTATCCAGTCTAGAAAATGCTCTGCTAGCTCAACTCCATCAGCAGCACAAATCTCTCAGTTTGTTACAATGTATCAGTCTGGAGTCCGGGCTGTTTAGCTCACAGAGCATTGTCTAGACTGGATACAACTCTGCTAGTTTGTTACAATGTATCAGTCTGGAGTCCGGGCTGTTTAGCTCACAGAGCATTGTTTACACTGGATACAACTCTGCTAGTTTGTTACAATGTATCAGTCTGGAGTCCAGGCTGTTTAGCTCACAGAGCATTGTTTACACTGGATACAATTGTATCCAGTTCCCAGCTGGGAGCAGAACTAGCTATGGACATGATTATTTCCTCATTCACTGACAGCCAGCAGAGATCTTAGAAACAGTGAAGACTCAAGCCATAAAATGTATTAGTAAGTTGTAGAAAGGTCAGGAACCCTCCTTGTGAGAATGAGGCCTCAGTGTTTGGGGTAAGTGGATGTGAATGAGTGTGGACAGGGCCGAGGCATTGTCATTTAATACGGTGACAGGTGATAGCGGGGGTCGTGTCGGTTTCAGCAGATCTTTAGAGCTGGAGGAAGAGGAATCCTGTGTCTTTTTGCACTCGAAGAATCAGTGAATGAGCCGGAGAAAGAAGCCTTTATTAATCACTAAGAATGAGGCTTTGACCTCGGCACCTTTCATGTCATATTCCCTCCCTGCACATAAATGGGGAGGCTCCGCCGCTCTGGATTAGCCTCTGGCATGTTCACCAGCATTATGTACAGGGCCTTTGATGCCTGTGTGGACAGGGTGGTAATAAAGACATGTGTGGCGGCAAATCTGACACCAGGCTCTGCTCCTGACAGCAAGCAAAGAAATGATAGAAAGTAACAGTAATACAGAATCCATCCAATACAATAAAACCACTGTGCACCTGGATTCTAAATATTCTATAGATAGATAGATAATACAGTAGATATATATATATATATGAGATAGATATTTGATAGATAGATAGATAGATAGATGGATATGAGATAGATATGATAGAAAGATAGATACAGTAGATGATAGATGGATAGATAGATAGCCTGTGACGTCCAGTCCATCAGTCACATGGACTTTGTGCAGCTCAGTCCAATTCAAGTGAATGGGATACAGTTGAAAAACCAAGCACAGCCAATATACAATGTATGGCGCTATGCTTAGTATACCATGAAGAGGCTGCAACACATTGTAACAAACTAGCACAGTTGTATCCAGTCTAGACAATGCTCTGTGAGCTAAACAGCCTGGACTCCGGACTGATACATTGTAACAAACTAGCACAGTTGTATCCAGTCTAGACAATGCTCTGTGAGCTAAACAGCCCGGACTCCAGACTGATACATTGTAACAAACTAGCACAGTTGTATCCAGTCTAGACAATGCTATGTGAGCTTAAGAGCCTAGACCCCAGACTGATATATTGTAACAAACTAGCACAGTTGTATCTATTCTAGACAATGCTCTGTGAGCTAAACAGCCCGGACTCCAGACTGATACATTGAAACAAACTAGCACAGTTGTATCCAGTCTAGACAATGCTCTGTGAGCTAAACATCCCGGATCCCAGACTGATACATTCTAACAAACTAGCACAGTTGTATCTAGTCTAGACAATGCTCTGTGAGCTAAACAGTCCGGACTCCAGACTGATACATTGTAACAAACTAGCACAGTTGTATCCAGTCTAGACAATGCTCTGTGAGCTAAACAGCACGGACTCCAGACTGATACATTGTAACAAACTAGCTCAGTTGTATCCAGTCTAGACAATGCTCTATGAGCTAAACAGCCCGGGCTCCAGACTGATACATTGTAACAAACTAGCACAGTTGTATCTAGTCTAGACAATGCTCTGTGAGCTAAACAGCCCGGACTCCAGACTGATACATTGTAACAAACTAGCACAGTTGTATCTAGTCTAGACAATGCTCTGTGAGCTAAACAGCCCGGACTCCAGACTGATACATTGTAACAAACTAGCACAGTTGTATCTATTCTAGACAATGCTCTATGAGCTAAACAGCCCGGGCTCCAGACTGATACATTGTAACAAACTAGCACAGTTGTATCTAGTCTAGACAATGCTCTGTGAGCTAAACAGCCCGGACTCCAGACTGATACATTGTAACAAACTAGCACAGTTGTATCTAGTCTAGACAATGCTCTGTGAGCTAAACAGCCCGGACTCCAGACTGATACAGTGTAACAAACTAGCAGAGTTGTATCCAGTCTAGACAATGCTCTGTGAGCTAAACAGCCCGGACTCCAGACTGATACATTGTAACAAACTAGCAGAGTTGTATCCAGTCTAGACAATGCTCTGCGAGCTGAACAGCCCGGACTCCAGACTGATACATTGTAACAAACCAGCACAGTTGTATCCAGTCTAGACAATGCTCTGTGAGCTAAACAGCCCGGACTCTAGATAGATAGATAATTCCAAAAAATTAGGCAGCACTCCGACATCAAGTGAAAAAGGTATTGACCCAATTTATTCCTAGGCAATGTTTCAGCCTGGGAATAAATTGGGTCACCACCTTTTTTTACTTGATGTCGGAGTGCTGCCTAATTTTTTGGAATTGTTGAACAGTGGAAGATTTGCCTACTTTCCCTGAGAAATTGTCTAACTGTGCTGCTGCTCTAGCTGTTTTTTGTAGATAGATATTAGATAGATAATGAGATTTTGATAGAGTTTTCCTGTTGTTGATGGGATTTCTAGATCATAGTAACACAGTTTGTGAGGCTGAAAGAAGACCCCGCTCCATCCAGTTCAGCCTGTTCTCCTGCAGAGTTGATCCAGAGGAAGGCGTCATGGTTTACACCAGTATTCGTCTTTTTTCGGAGACACAGTAAATCGTTATTGACTGTTCTATCCCCCAAAAAGACTAACACTGATGGACTGCGGGTCGGGACTCCTCCATTGCTGGTACATGGGCGGAAATCTCAAATCTTCACATATGATTTAATGCAATTTCTGAAATGCAGCACCCTATGGGAGAAGACTGGATCCCAGGTGACAGGCCGCAGGCCGCGGTGACTCACCAGGAGGTCGTGTCTTATGTTACCGCTGGAGAACATAGTTTAGATGTAGTTGTAGCGAGTCAGATGAGAGTAAGGCCTCATGTACACGGCCTTTGTTTAGGTCCGCATCCGAGCCACTGTTTTGGCGGCTCGGTTGCGGACCCATTTACTTCAATGGGGCCGCAAAAGATGCGGACAGCACTCGGTGTGCTGTCTGCATCCGTTGCTCCGTTCTGCGGCCCCACGAAAAAAATATAAAATGTCCTATTCTTGTCCGCAAAACGGACAAGAATAGGCAGTTATATCAATGGCCGCCCGTTCCGCAAATTGCGGAAGGCACACAGGCGGCTTCCGTTTTTTGCGGATCCAACAGCACGGTCGTGTGCATGTAGCCTAATAGTCCCAGGATATTTAATACTGGACACGACGTTCCAGGGAATGGACGCAGTTTTGTGTCACTCTGAGGAGGTGTAGATTGTATAGATTACATAGGTCTCCCTGTTATCCGCAAATCACTCGGATGTAATAAGGAAACACAATATTCTGTGTGCCCAAACAATGCCTATGTATATGTGCCGCATATTATAGTGCCCAAACAATGCCTATGTATATGTGCTGTACAGTACAGTGCCCAAACAATGCCTATGTATATGTGCTGTACAGTACAGTGCCCAAACAATGCCTATGTATATGTGCTGTACAGTACAGTGCCCAAACAATGCCTATGTATATCTGCTGTATAGTATAGTGCCTAAACAATGCCTACGTATATGTGCCGCATATTATAGTGCCCAAACAGTGCCTACGTATATCTGCTGTATAGTAAAGTGCCTAAACAGTTCCTACGTATATGTGCCGCATATTATAGTGCCCAAACAGTGCCTACGTATATCTGCTGTATAGTAAAGTGCCTAAACAGTGCCTACGTATATGTGCCGCATATTATAGTGCCCAAACAGTGCCTACGTATATCTGCTGTATAGTATAGTGCCCAAACAGTGCCTATGTATATGTGCCGCATATTATAGTGCCCAAACAGTGCCTACGTATATCTGCTGTATAGTATAGTGCCTAAACAATGCCTACGTATATGTGCCGCATATTATAGTGCCCAAACAGTGCCTACGTATATGTGCTGTACAGTACAGTGCCCAAACAGTGCCTATGTATATGTGCCGCATATTATAGTGCCCAAACAGTGCCTACGTATATCTGCTGTATAGTATAGTGCCTAAACAATGCCTACGTATATGTGCCGCATATTATAGTGCCCAAACAGTGCCTACGTATATGTGCTGTACAGTACAGTGCCCAAACAGTGCCTATGTATATGTGCCGCATATTATAGTGCCTAAACAGTGCCTACGTATATGTGCTGTATAGTATAGTGCCCAAACAGTGCCTACGTATATCTGCTGTATAGTATAGTGCCTAAACAATGCCTACGTATATCTGCTGTATAGTATAGTGCCTAAACAGTGCCTACGTATCTGTGCCGTATAGTACAGTGCCCAAACAGTGCCTACGTATATGTGCCGTTTAGTGCCCAAATAGTGCCATACATCGACAAAATCCCAATATCAAGTGTTACCATAATTAGCAAAATAATACACTGACAGTAAATGCTGTTATACATTGCTCAAATAATACCGCCATATAGTGCTAAATAACATGTCTAAATAATGCTGATATCCAATGTTCAGATTGGAGGCTTTAGGTCAGCCATTGTGCCCTGGTCACACACCCCATAGGCCTTCTGTGCCCCGGGATCGCCATATTGTCTCACCTCAGTAGTCATTAGTAAAGAGCGAGGCTACGGCTCCCGTGTAATACGGCGGCGCTCAGTAGTCGTGGTGCTTCAGTTTCAAGAAAGAAAGCGCTGACCGCGCTGGGTAACTTCTGATGGCCTTATGGTTGCATGTCATGACTTTCATTGGAGAATATTGAAGTTGTGAAGCGGTAATCTTAGGTTTTACAGCAATTTTTTCGATCCCGGTGCAAATATCGAATGGACCCATAGACCCCATTGGGGCGGACAGACGTCCTTTCTGCATCCGCCAGGCAAGCATTGCTCTGTATACAGCTGTCATTACTGGCATGCTTTCTTTTTTATTTAATTGATGTAATGAATGGATGTCTATGTAAATGTCCTCCACAGATCAGGTCCACATACGTGGCAGTGCTATGTGCACGTACCCTGCAAAGCAGCACACAGAGTCAATAGTGGTCCATATTATAGACCCGTAGGCACTGTTTGTGGTCATCGAGCCAGATTAATTTACCTACAAAGGACCCTGACATTCCTGGCTCATGTACATTATAATCCTAGGGCTTTAAATAACCAACACATCTGAGCTGTGGAGGCATCTATATGGATGTCAGCAGGTGCAAACTCCCCCTCCCCCAGACCACAACAATGCGCGCAGCGGCTCCTGTACATATAGAGATGTAGATTTACTCCGCCACGGTCTGTTTAGCTAAATGAATCAGGCAGCAATCATTAGTCAAATGGTAGAATTTGAATTCAACAAACTCAGAAATGAAATTGTCCATGGCTGAGTAAAAGATGTGGCACAATCATGTGGTGCTGGCAATAGGGCGGCATTTAACAAGCATCAGTATGACCCTAAAGTAATAGGGAAATGGTTGGGCACAGCTGGGTGGACCCATATTCTGATAATTAGATAATAATGCTGCCCCCTACGTATAAAAATAAAACTGCTAAAAACTGCTATGTACAAGAATTTAACTACTATAATATTGCCCCCCATGTACAAGAATATAACTACTATAATACTGCCCCCTATGTACAAGAATATAACTACAATAATACTGATCCTATGTACAAGAATATAACTACTATAATACTGCCCCCCATGTACAAGAATATAACTACTATAATACTGCTCCTATGTACAAGAATATAACTACAATAATACTGATCCTATGTACAAGAATATAACTACTATAATACTGCCTCCTATGTACAAGAATATAACTACTATAACACTGCCTTCTATGTACAAGAATATAACTACTATAATACTGCTCCTATGTACAAGAATATAACTACTATAATACTGCCCCCTATGTACAAGAATATAACTACAATATTACTGATCCTATGTACAAGAATATAACTACTATAATACTGCCCCCTATGTACAAGAATATAACTACTATAATACTGCCTCCTATGTACAAGAATATAACTACGATAATACTGCCTCCTATGTACACGAATATAACTACTATAATACTGCCCCTATGTACAAGAATATAACTACTATAATACTGCCCCCTATGTACAAGAATATAACTACTATAATACTGCCTCCTATGTACAAGAATATAACTACTATAATACTGCCTCCTATGTACACGAATATAACTACTATAATACTGCCTCCTATGTACACGAATATAACTACTATAATACTGCCTCCTATGTACAAGAATATAACTACTATAATACTGCCTTCTATGTACAAGAATATAACTACTATAATACTGCTCCTATGTACAAGAATATAACTACTATAATACTGCCCCCTATGTACAAGAATATAACTACAATATTACTGATCCTATGTACAAGAATATAACTACTATAATACTGCCCCCTATGTACAAGAATATAACTACTATAATACTGCCTCCTATGTACAAGAATATAACTGCGATAATACTGCCTCCTATGTACACGAATATAACTACTATAATACTGCCCCTATGTACAAGAATATAACTACTATAATACTGCCCCCTATGTACAAGAATATAACTACTATAATACTGCCTCCTATGTACAAGAATATAACTACTATAATACTGCCTCCTATGTACACGAATATAACTACTATAATACTGCCCTATGTACAAGAATATAACTACTATAATACTGCCTCCTATGTACAAGAATATAACTACTATAATACTGCCTTCTATGTACAAGAATATAACTACTATAATACTGCTCCTATGTACAAGAATATAACTACTATATTCTTGTACATAGGGGAGCGGTATTATAGTAATTATATTCTTGTACATAGGAGCAGTATTATAGTAGTTATATTCTTGTACACAGGGGCAGTATTTTATTAGTTATATTCTTGTACATAGGAGACAGTATTATAGTAGTTATATTCTTGTACATAGCAGTTTTTAGCAGTTATATTTTTATACGTAGGGGCAGAATTATTATCTAATTATCTATAAATACTACTATGTGATTTTACTTTGCTTCTACTGTTCCTATCCTTGGGGGACAGTTCCTAGTTATCAGTGGCTCTGGACAATTGCCATGTTTTCCACCTCCTAAGACCAACCCTGGTAGAAATAAGATGTCCACAGTCCACTAGCGAGCTGTAGTTGGGGTTCGGGTGTGTAGTTGTCCAGCAACTTCAACTATATTTTAAAATACATGGGTAATAAGAAAGATGGAGACACAGAATATTGAGAACTGGGGAGAGGATCCCAACTTTGGATGAAGGTTAGAAAAGGAACGTATAAGACGATGGGCCAGGTGAACGCAAGAAGGGAAGAAAGTAAGTGGTCTATCATCCGTAGGGCGTGACTGATAGAATCCCTGACCCTTGGGTTTCAAGGACAGTCTTGCCCTCAATAAACCGTTATCTTGTTCGGAGAGTGGACAGGAGGTGTTTCCATTGGGTGATATGCCATCGTCCCAAGGCGTGAGAGAAGAATAGTCAAGAATCCTTATAGTAAAGGTTCTCAAGCCACCAGTCATGGGACAAGCGTCACATTTGCATTTTCTGAAATCGATTAACCTGTCTTTGTGTTACATAGGACCATGTTGACCTACTTGAGGTTAACCCATAATATTCTGTGGGCTGGTCTTAAGTGATGTCAGAGAAAATGGGGACCAATTGGGCCATCTGAGACTTGCGTTATGAACAGCTAGAGTTTGTGGACCTCATGATGAAGTAGGAAATGATTGCTGTGTGACTATGAGTTTAGTGGTGTGGCACATTTTTATACCCTTCCGCTGGTCTTTGAGTTTAGGTGACATTTTATAAGGCTGCATAATATACGGTTTCTGTCTTCCTCTCCAGCAGCTCATCTGAAGTTACACTTGGTCTGTCACAGACAGATTTACAATGTCACGCATGTATCACTCCTTCAAGACTGATATGTGATCAAATTATTGCTACTCGTCTACTGTCTGGATTAGGCTCCTTCTCTCTTTCACTATTAGTCAAGAGAAACTATCTCAAAGGGTGAGGGACTCAATGTATGTCACCACCTGAGCCACTGGTACTTGGTATGATAGCTGCCGTAGTCTTTCAGCTCTCATTCCACTAATATTCTTCAATTTCCAGTTTGGCTTCTTGGGTGGACTGCGTCAAGGACACCTCAAGAAATGCACCACGCATTCAGAACATGTCATTGGGACATAATGGTCTTGTTAGGTAAAGTGGAGTCAATGTATTGAGTCTCTACTGTTTTTTTAGAACATATGGCCTTCTTAACTCTACTGAGTGCCATGCTTTTTAACTTTCTTGGCTTTCGAAGCTTCCTTTGGGAGAGATGTTTTTGAATCATTAAAGTCTATGGCCTGAAAACTTCTGAAGGAACCCAAGAGAGGTCAAAGAAGAGTGTGTCATTCTGTCCCCAAGCAGAAAGGCAGTGACTCTTATCATCCAAAATCGGAAGGACAATAACTCTTTCCACCATGCATGGACGTGTAGGTAGAAGGCAATCCATGAACATGGACATAGAAGCAGAAGGACAATGGCCCTTTCTTCCAAACATAGCAAACTAGAAAAGTATCCAAGTTCCAGCCATTGGTGGTGGTGGTCTTCGTACTTGGGCCCCACCAATAGTATCTTGCTGGACTTTGGTGGAGGAGAGTACTGGTTCTCTCTGAAGGGATATAGAAGTGTATGAAGACCTATTTCCAGGCAATGTTTCATGGGATGAAAATAAGCAAATTAGCTCTCCTCCAGAGAGAAGAAAACTACATATGGGTGGCTCCTCCTTTCGGAAGAGCATCTTGTTTGGTTGGTATGTGATAGTTTTCTTCATTCTGGAGAAGAGCTAATTTGCATATAGAACAGTAATAGCACTGGCTACCTCCATGTATGAAACATGAGCCACAGGACAGAAGTGCCACGATTTCCTCTATATGAGGATATTAGCAGGTCCTTAGCACTACAGTCTGGCACAGCACCTAAACTTTTTGGAATCTGTGTAACATACCTCACTTAGCAACACTCGGTATGGACTCGCAGCACAGGAGCCGGCATTGTGCACTGGTGATACGTGATATCCTGGCATTCAGAGTTATTCTGGGCTTTAGGCCTTCATTTACATATCTATGTGTGCTTCTCTGACAGGTGCTACTGTATGACCGGCAGGTTTTGTTCTTCAACATTTCCACTATTATCCACCAAACGTCCGTATAATACCTGCCAACAAGCTCTCCGTCTATGTCACAGTTCTTAGAAGGATGATCAATATTGTCAAAATAGTCAGTAGATGGACAACCCACCTTCTGTGTGTGTTATCTTCATGAAGTTTTTGCTGTTTTTAATTATTTTTCAGTAATTTTTTTCTTTCTGTAGTGTAGAAAAATTCGAGACTAGTTGGTGACTAGCTCAGGATCCACAGTGGTAAGGAGATCTGGTATAGCCACTGTTCTTGCTATGCTTGGTAACGGCCTGAATATATTCAGATACCTTCTACCAAACATAGAATTATTCATTAAAGGGCATGTTTTGTGTATGCAATTGTAGTTTTATTGATCATCTTGGAGACATGTCCTTCCTTCCTTCCTTCCTTCCTGTATTGTCTGCACATGGGCGGCCATTTTGGAGACACACACTTCCTTCCTGTATTGTCTGTATAGGGGCATCAATTTTGGAGACACACACTTCCTTCCAGTTTTTTCTGTATAGGGGAGGCCATATTGGGGACACCCACTTCCTTCATGTATTGCTTGTATAGGGGTAGCCATATTGGACACACACACTTTCTTCCTGTATTGTTGGTATAGGGGCGGCCATATTGGAGACACACACTTCCTTCTTGTATTGTCTATATACCGGCAGCCATATTGGAGACACACACTTCCTTCCTGTATTGTCTCTATAGGGGCGGCCATATTGGAGACACACACTTCCTTCCTGTATTGTCTGTATAGGGGCGGCCATATTGGAGACACGCACTTCGTTCTTGTATTGTCTATATACGGGCAGCCATATTGGAGACACACACTTCCTTCCTGTATTGTCGGTATAGGGGCGGCCAAATTGGAGACACGCACTTCCTTCTTGTATTGTCTATATACGGGCAGCCATATTGGAGACACACACTTCCTTCCTGTATTGTCGGTATAGGGGCGGCCATATTGGAGACACGCACTTCCTTCTTGTATTGTCTATATACGGGCAGCCATATTGGAGACACACACTTCCTTCCTGTATTGTCTGTATAGGGGCGGCCATATTGGAGACACACACTTCCGGTACAGTCTGTTTATAAAGACATGGCATTAAATTGTGTGTACTTTTTGACAGCTGCAATGGATGACAGATAATGGTTAAAGAAATCTGAATAGATCAGAACCTTATCTGTTAATATCATGTGTCTCTATATCTTATCTAGGCCTCTATGGCTATCACAATCTCACCTGCCCTCTAATGATAATGAGACGACTCTGCTCATACTGTCCCAGTCTATACAGCAAAGCTGCAGACGACAGGACATTTCAGCCTATTGTGACTTCTTTAGTGGCCAGTTTGAAAATTATTGCACGATTTTCTTGATATTAGTCACATAAAAAAAATATATATTTTGTTTATTTTATAATAAAAACCTGTCATTTTTTGACAATACATTCCCTACGTATTAATGTTAATGCTGCGGCAGAGCACAATGCATCCTGGGTAGGCTTTACACACTGTATATAAGAAGCCGGATCAGGAGAAGCCAAAGTCGAGCAGAATTTGCATAATCAAATAGAATATTCATTGGAACAAGAACAGGTAATCAAGCAAACAAGACACATGAATGCCAAGGGAATGAGCGAATAACTTGATCCGCATTTGTATGCAGCTTATACACAGGAAAGCTTGTGAAGACACCTGAGACGACTATTATTTGAACGATCAGCGAGCGGTCTTTTGACTTGCAAACTTAACATCTGGTGATTATGCCCGTCTCCTTCAGTGACTGCGATTTTAAAGGAGTTTTACAGGAATTGAAAAAAAAACATGGCTGCTTTCTCCTGGAAACAGCGCCACACCTGTCCACAGGATATGCCTGGTATTGCAGCTCATTTCCGCCACTTCAATGGAGCTAAAGTGCAATACCATATACATCCTGTAGACTGGTGTGGTGCCGTTTTGGTGCGTAAGCAGCCACGTTTCTCCAGTCCTGCAAATTGAAACCCAAAGTGTGATAAAATATACTTAGTTCCTTGACGGGATTACTAGGAACGGGGGTGTAAACCACGGTCCACGCTCTACAGATATTTACTGTGCTGAATTTTGCATATGGGACATTGGGCTTAGTATGCAGTGCACCTGCTCTGTCATGTCTGTGACTTAAAGCCATAGTGGAACTGCACTTCTAAGTGTAATCTCTGAAGGTTTGCAAAGTCAAAGTGACCTAAATACCAGGATAGGCAAAGTATTAACCAGAATAAAGGCGGTATTGGTCAGTGTTGTACATTAGGGGTTCTCCGGGACATAGATATTGATGACCTTATCCTCCAATAGGTCATTAATATCAGATAAGCAGGGGTCTGAACCGGGCACCCCCACCGATCAGCTGAGTCTGGCCAATGACGGAAGCAGAAGCCTCCATCCACTGTGTAGTTTCCTTCTGTTTTTAATGCTGATCCCACAAATAAGACATATGCTTTAATGATCAATTGGGACGACCCAGCTGTTCTTTATACTGCTCCTCCTTTTGGGCGATTTGATATTTTTTATTATTATTATTTTTAATAATATTATTAATGTATTATTTTTTAGATATATTTTTTAACTTTCCCTATAAAAGGCCTTATTGTATTTATTGTCTACAAAATCATACTAGACCCATTACCACAAGGGTCCGGCGGGTGGAAGTTACTAGTTTGTTGTTATATTTTATGAGGTTTTTGATGTTTTTATTATAGGTTGTAATAAATCTTTTGTACTTAGCTGAATAAGTGATATTATCAAATTCCTCCTCCACATAGCAAGGGGTATATCAAGACCACGTGGAGTCCCAATCCACCGGCTATACAACCTCATCACAATATTACATTACCTATATAGCTATAGCTATATCGTTTATATTTGATTCACAAATTAGATAGGTCCTTCTTCTTCTGATTCTGTCCATTGCCAGCTGCCTGAAACAGCTGATCGGTAAGGGGTGCGTAATGTTGGACCGTCACCCCACCGATATGATATTGATGACCTTTAAAGGGTTTTTTCTGATAAAGACTATTTCTTCCCCAGGTCTTATTGAGGCATATGGAGGACATAGATGGGTGTCCCCACTCGGTGCTCTCCTTCTTGGAGCCAGAACATAGGGCCTCCCTTTAAGAGTGTCTGCTGCTCCAGCAGACGCAGCCGACCATGCATTGTATGGATGACCATTCACATGACCTGCATTCAGACTACTCTAATCCTACAATATCTGCTGTGTGGACCAGATCTCAGGCTTTTCATGTAAGCCTATGAGATTCACATTGAAGCTCTCATGCATGGAAAGACTGACTTTCGGTCCACACAGCACTGTAGGATTCAGGTAGTAGTTATAGGTCTCCCAGTATAACGGTGGACCGGAGAAGATAGCTCGGTCATAAAGTGTCCAGGAAGAGTGTAAAAAAAAAAAAGAGGCAAAAAATAAAATAAATATTTCATAGAGTGCTTCATGAAGTAGCAAATGTATTGAGCATGTACACACGATAAAAATCTAAAAGAAACGTAACCCTCAATTATTTCATTGCTTGGTTGTGTCTAAAAAGTTTTCTATGAAAGAATTTGTTGTTAGTACATAGTTCTGTTATTTACTGATGGAATGCATTGATATAATGAGATACTTGTGTCATTTATATTGGAGCTGTGTATGCAAACATATGGTGGACATGTGGTCTTCATTATATATTTCAGGGTAAGCACAGACCTTTTTGATAATCCAGCCAGTCTTGTGTATATATACTGCATTATACAGCATAGACTTGTATTCTCAGTGACTGGATCTCACTTAAGTTTTCTCTTAATTTCTAAGACCTATTAGTTGCATACGGCCACTGTAACATTTTTGAGCTCCTCCTTATACTTTGCACTGTTTGGTCTCTGGTGACCATGCCCATTTCATAGCATGCTTTTAATTACAATTATATTACATGCTGACCTATTGGGAAGGGGGAAAAAACATATTTCTTTAAAATAAAACAAGATTTACCCTTAAAATGTAAAATTTCACAGCATGAAGATCGGGCTACATTACCCACAAGGTTACTAGGCCTTATCTAGAAGTAAACTCTAGAAGTAAACTTAGTGTGTATGCAGAGATCATACTGAATAAAAACTATACAGCAAAAAGTAAAATAAAGTAGGCATCTGTTGAGATACAAATCAGGAACCGCGATGGGTCCTACAGTAACCCCAGGACAGCTCACAACCCAATTCTTAGAATTAATTTGACATTCAAACACTGTTGCTATATAAATCTGGTGACTAGGGTGGTAGAGTGTATTTATATTTTCTCTGTATGACACATTTCATGCGTTTTAAACACTGTTACACATTCAGTATTATAGTGAGAAATTGCTTGCTAAAACTTAAAAGAAGTTCTGTGAAAAATAATATAAAATAAAGGAAACATTCATATGTATTTGACTTTCTTAATAGACATTCAGGTTTGAAATGTTCCATACTCAGTGGTGAATGGAACTCATATAGTTGCTTTTGGCCCATTACTGTATGAAATGGAGGACCTATTTCCATATACCCTATTAATAGGACCACCCTTCGGAGCTGCTGTTTAATATTCCCACTCTGGCAGACTCAGCTCATTCATGGATTACCTGCTCAGCCATTCGGTTAAATGGTTGCCATGTAATACTGTATTTCCCCTATAGTGGGCATTGTTTCTGAAGGAAGACTTGCATGGATCAGCTGATTGCTGGGCCAGTCTATGGACATCCCATTCTGGCAGAACCAGCTCATTTATGCATTACATGTTCAGCCATTCTGGTAAATAGTTGCCATCAGTGGCGTAGCTAGAAATGACTGGGCTCCACAGCAAATTTTTGAATGGGGCCTCCTCTCTCAGTCATTTTTTCGCAACCCCTTCCTTTCATGCCGCCCCCATTCCTGTGGCTAGTAAAGATCCCTCTCTCAGGCCAGGCCTGGCAGCTGTTCCATCCGTTTCCTACACTGTCTATACTGTCACTGTATATCATTTCATTGTGTAATACTGTTGAGGGGACCCTGACAATTTTTTTAGTCCTCCTCCTTCTGGATGGGCCCTTTTTGGGTCAGGGCCCCAAAGCAGCTGCTTCCTCTGCTTCCCCTATAGCTATGCCCCTGGTTGCCATGCAATACTACATTTCTTCTGGCTGGCCATTGTTTCTGAAACAAGATCTAAAACAGTTCACTGGATCTTCTCCAAACTACAAAGGGGTTGTCCTGATGGAAATGAATAAATATTTGCCTATTTTTACATGTTTTTGTTGTAGAATATCACTATGCATGCTTATAATAATATTTCACGGCAGACACATGGACAAGATTTTTGCCAACACGATGAGTCTTTGATTATGGAATGTGGGATATGAATTTACTCTAGAGTCATGAAGAAGAAAGAATTAGTAGAATTTCTCATTGACACATCTTAAAGACTTGCACATCTTGTGGCATGATTTTTAATATTTTCTTTTCTTTCCTTAAAAAATGTAGTTGCAGCTGAAGTGCCCGATGACTACCCAGATCAGTTCGATGATGTGTTAGAGTTTATTCAAGACACCATAAAAAGACTTCGGAGGTCATCCAACAGGCAATCCCTCTCCAGACGAGACAGAGGAAGAGCTGCTACAATAGACTCCAGTAGAAAGTCAGATTCCAGTAAAAAGACGAGCAAGGAGACTAAAAAAAGGAGAAACAAGGGATGCGTTCTTAGGGAGATACACTTGAATGTGACTGATTTGGGTTTGGGCTATGAAGCCAAAGAAGAACTTAAGTTCCGGTACTGCAGTGGGTCCTGCAATAACCCAGAGACAACTTATGACCAAATTCTAAAAAACTTGACCATCAAGAAAAAGTTGGTTAACGACAAGGTGAAGCAAGCATGCTGCAGGCCCATTGCCTTTGATGATGACGTTTCATTTCTGGACGACAATCTAGTTTACCACACCTTGAGGCAACATTCCGCTAAGAAATGTGGATGCGTATGATTTCATTTTTTTGGATAGCCGTGCGGCAGTGCGTATTGCATTCCTGAAATAAGGCAAAGGAAGGGATCAAGTTTCCGCCACGTAGAGGTCTCCCGGAAGTCAGAGATGGAGAAGAGGACCAAGGATGGTTGGGCATGGAGCTATCATGAAAATCTGTTGTGGCATTAATCCAGTGAGTGCCAGGATATAATAAAAAATAAAAAAATCCTCCACAGGAGAGATGCAGACACTGCTCTAAGACGGGGGATGGATTTTGACAGATTTTTCTATATGTGACTCACCAGCAGTGTTGACTGGAAAGGTCGATATCCAGCTTTTAAGCACCGGCATTTATACATCATGCATGTCAGGTTTTTCCTGTATATCTTTTTGTTACATCAAAAAAACAAGTGTATTACATAATCCGTTAGTTCTGTGTTTTGGGGTTTAATTAAAATTTTTGCTACTCCAGTTCATATTACTTTACTGTACCAAATACTGTCAGTCATTCTCAGTACAATCTACAGGTAATTATCAATGATGTCACTTCCATTTCAAATTTTTTTTTATTATTATTTTTTATTTTCTTCTTTCTTTTTTACCCCATAATTTTTAAAAAATAGAAACGTTTTCTGCCCATGAGTAGGGCAATGTACTTATTCTATCAGTTCAGGGAAGCCTTTCCTAAAGAACTGGATCCATCATTGGCGCTGAATATACGGCTCATGGAGCCATAGCCAAATGTGCATGGAGCCTGATATGGAAAGCCTTGGCCATTGTACCTTGCACATACGGGTCCCTGAGTAGCAGTTACAGGGTATGCCAGAACCAAAGATGCCTTCAGATTTTCCCAGTCAAGTCCTCAGGGAAACCCACCATATGGCTAAACCTGCTGAGGACATCTACTTAAAGGGCACCTGTCAGCAGGATCAATCCTATTAAAGCAGGCACACTACCTGGTACGATTGATCCTGCTGATTAAAATGATACCTGTCTTGTGAAAATCGGTTGCGGCATTCCCCCCAAAAAAAGACTTCTATTCTTTATGGAAATAAGGGCTTCAGTGAACGGATGGGTGTGGCCATCACTGGAAAGCTAAAGAGCTAAGCCCCGCCCCTTGGTGCATGAAGAATAAAAGTCATCTTTTTTCTCTGGAATGCTACAACCGATTTTCACGAGATAGGTATCATTTTAATCAGCAGGATCAATTTCAGCAGGCAGTTTGATGGGTTTAATGGGGTCAACCCTGCTGATGGCTGCTCTTTAAATCAAGTATGGCTCAATGTGAAGGCCTTTATTGGTAGATACATTCTAAACCACAGAAAATGATCACACCGATTTATACACAGGATGAATTTAGAGGTTCATGTTTTTTTTGTTTTGTTATTTTTCGACAGTACGTTGGTAATTGGTCCAAGAGGCCGAGCAGACTACTTGATGCCATGCATCCACTCAGATACATGAAAAATATAGAATATATTTATTGATTATTAAGTTATTGCTATTTATTACAGTCCAGTTATGAATGTTTCTTTTTTTTCCTATTTATTGCAATTTCTTCTTTGATGGTGCCAAAGCGAAGCATGCTCTCAAGACTACGATGAGACGGATGCAAGCAACTGTATGTTGGTAGCTGTAGAATCACAGACTTTACCCTTTTTTGCTTATGTTTTTGGAAGGCTTAAAGAGGTTGTCCTGGATATGGGAAACTTGGCTGCTTTCTTCCAAAAAAAATAAACAGACCAACAGCAACACACTGGTCCACAGGTTGCGTGTGGTACTGCAGCTCGGCCACCACAGTGCAAACAACCTGTGGTCAGAGGTGGCGCTGTTTTCGGAAGGACACAGCCATGGTTTTTTTTCTAATCCAGGACCACCAGTTGGAGGAGAATCGAAGTGCTCATGTGGACTTGTCCAGATACTGCAAACCCATGGATCATAATATAGTGAGAGAATTTTTTTAAATACTATAAAAATTGAGAATTAATGGTCAGGACAGCAGAACCTTCGCATGACTATATTTAAAGGGGGTGTCCACTTTTTGCTTGAAGAGGTCCCCAGAAAACACCTGATTACATGGTACACTGCTGTGAGGATCTACAGAAATTACCTGTAATTTGTAAAGAAATCTGTCTGCGAGTGTTTAGTTCCCTGCAGCACCCCCACAGGGTAAATAAAGTATTGCACGGCGCCACATTAAAATGAATGGGTAGTCCATGTAAAGCATGAATGCGCTGAGTCCTCCTCAGCAAGAGACGCTCTTTGTAGCTGCTCTTTTCTTTTGGCTAATAGAAGAATATGATGAATGGCGGACCCCCATACATTACCTCCATATGGTGCGCAAAAATGGGGTTTAAAAAGCAGAAACCCCCTAAAATGGGGAAAATAAAAATTTCCCAGTGGTTTAATGTTAGTTCAAGAGTCCAGTGGAGAGGCTGCACATGAACAGTTACTATGAAGGGGTTGGGTATGATTCTGGCGCTGGATCTTAGACCTGTGAAGAAGGATGAATGGAAACATTTGAGCCAAGCAGTTAAAAGTTTTTTTGTCCACATTTGCAATATTTTTTTGTTCAAATGCATCTAAAATAAAAAAATAACAAGCAGCTTTGCAAACGGACTTGATGAGAAATATCCTCCAGTTTTGTGTTTGCAACTCCTATGAGTCTCCATGGTTACAGACTACAAACAAGCTTTCTGTAGTCTGCTCCTGCAATCCATCTGTCCTCCACTTATTGGTAGCCCATTCTCATCTAAAATTCAAATATGTGATTTAATGTTTCTTGGCACCCTCTGCTGGTTCAGTGTCTGTTCACAGTAGGCTTTCCTGATTTTTATACTGGGAGGTGAAAGCCTTAAACGCTTGTATCCACAAATCTGCTGGTTGCTGTTGGAAACAGTCAACAGGTTGTCGACAAACCCCTAACCCATCAGTTTCTGTATTACAGCGCCCTCTGCTGCACTGCACTCTGTACGGTTACTATTTCCCATATTACTGTGCAGAGGCTGGTATATAGATACTGGGCAGACCTTGAACCAGCAGGGGATGCTGGGAGATTTCAGCTCTGAAGTCTTTAGTATTGTGAATATTCTGCATTAGCTGCTTGCTGTAAGAAAGTTTCTAAGTCCTTCTGTGGATCACATATTTTTGCCCATTTTAAACTTTTTGGGGCTTTTTTTTTCAGGGTTTTAATTCTTTTTTGATCACTTCATGTTCCGAGAAAAAGGGGTAAAGTCTGTGATGGTCGTATATATCCTTCCCCAACAGTATGAAGCTATAACTATGTGCTTATCTGAAAGTTTAGACTTCACCTATGAGTTATGTCTCGTTCATTTGTGTTACTCAACCAAAGTTCTCTACAAACTTTATTTTTGTACAATATTCATTTTTTAACTTTTTACAAAATAAAACTCATTTCTATCATCCTTTGTGGTTTGTGTTTTGTCTGTTACCGAAACTGTACCTATATCCTACAGGGGGAGGTGGTTTGTATGCCGGGGTGTGGCTACAAAGGTGGAAGTCACACCCACCAACTGGTATCTGCAGGGTCCAAAGGTCCTTCTGCCACACACAAAAGACACCAGCATTAAAATGGCGCATGGTAACTGGGGGGCTATGTCAGGGGTGAACCAGTCTTTCTGCTGCCTGAGGCAAAAATTGAAACAGCACCCCCCCACATACCAAATTCTCAACCTAACCCCTTCCCTACTAACATTACGTATACCCCCCAATACTGTGCTGCTGTGCTTCCCAATACTATACTGCAGAAACAGATAAACCCAGGGTGCCCCCATGGTAATAGTGCTCCCAAAAGTCCCAACTAATAATTCTCTGCCAGAGCACACTTGGTAGTAATACTGCCTCTACAGTGCCACCAACATGTCCCCACTGTGCCCCAGAAGTAATAATGCTCAAATAGTGCCCATAACAGTAATTATGTTCCCCACAGTCCCCCCCCCCAGTCGTAATAATTCTCCTTATAATATGACAGTAGAAAAATGCCCCCGTAAAATGAGTACAGTACAAAAAATGCCCTCTTACAATGTGTGCCAGTGCAAAAAATACCCCCTTTTAATGCCCCAGTTAACCTAATGTCCCCATAGTGCCCCCATAAGGTGTGCCAGCATAAAATACCCTATATAATGCCCCCTAAGTCAATGCCCCCATAGTGCTCCTCTCCCCCATTCCCCATAGTGCCCCCATAATGTACCAATATAAAATGCCCCTATATAGTGCCCCAGTAGATGCCCTCAGCGTTTCCCATAATTTGCCAGTATAAAATACCCTTTCTTAGTGCCCCCAGTAGATGCCCTCATAGGGCTCCTCGTTCCCCATAGTACCCCCCATAATGTGTCCCAGTATAAAATGCTCCTATACAGAGCCTTCATATAAAATACCCCTTCATTGGGCTCTCGGTAAATGACCCTCAATAATGTGCCAATAAGAAGTGCTCCTAGATGCCCCCATAATGTTCCTCTCCCCCCTTCCCCATAGTGCCCACCATATAAAAAAATACCACTTTTGTGCCCCCCCCCCCATAGTGCCCTCCAATAATATGCCAGTAAGGAGTGCCCCTAGATGTCCCCAATGCCTGCCATATAAAATTCCACGTTTGTGCCCACATAGTGCTCCCAATAATGTGCCAGTAATGAGTGCCCCTAGATGCCCCCATATAAAATACCACGATGGGCCCACATAGTGCCCCTAGATGCCCCCATATAAAATACCACTTTTGCGCCCCCATATAAAATACCACTTTTGTACCCACATAGTGCCCCCCAGTAATGTCCCAGTAAGGAGTGCCCTTAGATGCTCCCATAGTGCCCCCCATATAAAATTCCACGTTTGTGCCCACATAGTGCCCCCCAATAATGTGCCAGTAAAGAGTGCCCCTACATGCCCCATAGTGAGCGGATGCAGATGGTTGTATTATTGAACGGATGTGATTTTGCTGAACCCATGACGGATCCGGATCCATGTGAAAGTAGCCCAAGACCGTAACTACTTGCATCTCTCCCAGAATTTCTTGGAGGCTTGTGGATTTCTACAAGAGCTGACAAATCTCTTGAGCCTGAACCAAATGTACAATTACGTGCCTCATCAGACTCTGTCCTTCCTGCAAGAACTTGTTAAAAAATAATAATAATAATTTACAGGAAACCCCCTTTAATGATGGGTTTACAGCTTCAGCTCTGACTGCAGAATGGACACCCCATCAGAACCCATGGTGACTAGTTCTCCTGTATTAACCCTCCCGTGGCTGCAGTCTGCTCTCCCCCCTGCTCTCCCCTCCAGCACTTGAGAAATCTCTGAATGCAGAAAGATGTCTTCCAAGGACATGTCCAGGTCTCCTTGCCGCTATTGACGTCTGTATAAACAGAAGTGATGTAGGACAGAGACGTTTGTATTTCAGGCCTCCTGCAGAAGATTTACTCCCAGAAGTCAGCAGGCTGCACCATGGAGACGTCCTCACTCCATCTTCCCTTTTTACAAGGATTGATAGGGGGGGGCACCCTAAGGCCTACTGATCAGTAAAACCTTTCTACATCTGTATGAAGAAGTTGTGTGACCTTCGGCATGACCATCAATGCAGCGTGCATAAGGGTTGTGGCCTGCTCCAGAAAAGCCGGGGTTTATAAACTATTTTAGTAAAGGTGACCACAAAAAATGCAGCTGAAGAACACGCTGCAGAAGGAGTCAGACCGACGTGACGCTATCGGAGGTGTAACGTAAGTGCAAATTCAAAATCTGTAACAGAAATTCCTGGACTGTCCATGAAAACAGGGGACTTTTGTCCGTGAAAAAAATTAGATGTGCTGTGATTTTTTTTTTTTTTAGACTGTTGGTGAGCACGTCGCTTCAGATTTATTCTCAGCATTTTAGAGCTCACAATAAGTGCTGGTAATATGTTCACCATAGACCGAGAATCCTTATAGTTCATGACGGTTTGCAATTTGTCCGTAAACTTTTTTTTATTTTTAGATAAATTGTCCAGAACCTGCTGCACCTATGTCCCTAGTACCCAGGACGGGGCTGATACTTATTCTACAACTATAACCCGTCCATCTCGACTGCCTTCTCTTGTGTCTACGTGAGAAGCGCTAGAAAAAAAGACAAGATGCGTAAAAGAACATGTATGCGGACTCAGAGTCTTCACTTTGAACCCTTGAAGGATCTTTAACAAAGTACAGAGATAATAAACACAGTGATGTCACAGTACAGGGATAATAAACACAGTGATGTCACAGTACAGGGATAATAAACACAGTGATGTCACAGTACAGAGATAATAAACACAGTGATGTCACAGTACAGGGATAATAAACACAGTGATGTCACAGTACAGAGATAATAAACACAGTGATGTTACAGTACAAGGATAATAAACACTGATGTCACAGTACAGGGATAATAAACACAGTGATGTCACAGTACAGGGATAATAAACACAGTGATGTCACAGTACAGGGATAATAAACACAGTGATGTCACAGTACAAGGATAATAAACACAGTGATGTCACATTACAGGGATAATAAACACAGTGATGTCACAGTACAGGGATAATAAACACAGTGATGTCACAGTACAGGGATAATAAACACAGTGATGTCACAGTACAAGGATAATAAACCCAGTGATGTCACAGTACAGGGATAATAAACCCAGTGATGTCACAGTACAGGGATAATAAACCCAGTGATGTCACAGTACAAGGATAATAAACACAGTGATGTCACAGTACAGGCATAATAAACACAGTGATGTCACAGTACAGAGATAATAAACACAGTGATGTCACAGTACAGGGATAATAAACACAGTGATGTCACAGTACAGGGATAATAAACACAGTGATGTCACAGTACAGGGATAATAAACACAGTGATGTCACAGTACAGGGATAATAAACACAGTGATGTCACATTACAGGGATAATAAACACAGTGATGTCACAGTACAGGGATAATAAACACAGTGATGTCACAGTACAGGTATAATAAACACAGTGATGTCACAGTACAGAGATAATAAACACAGTGATGTCACAGTACAGAGATAATAAACACAGTGACGTCACAGTACAGGGATAATAAACACAGTGATGTCACAATACAGAGATAATAAACACAGTGACGTCACAGTACAGGGATAATAAACACAGTGATGTCACAATACAGAGATAATAAACACAGTGACGTCACAGTACAGGGATAATAAACACAGTGATGTCACAGTACAGATAGATAGATGCAGAATGACAATTAGACTTGAGCCAATCAAGCTTCATAGATCCGAAGTCGATTCGTTCAAAAACGTCGGTGTTAATACTGTTTCCGTACTGAATTAAAATGTATTGGCTCCGTGCAGTCAAACTTCATCTCGCCCGAAGTTGCACGAGATTTTAGTGAATTATTACGGTATTCTTATCTGCGCCTTTAAAAGCATTTTAAAATTTCAGAGTGGGCTGGAGCAATTGCTGGATTCCTATTTTAAAATGTTTTAAAGACGCAGATAGGAATATCGTAATAATTCACAGAGGTCTTACACGACTTCGGGCGAGATGAAGTTTGGCTCCGCAGAGCCAATACATTTTAGTGCGGTACGGAAACTGCATTAAAACCTAAGTTTTTGAACCAATCAACTTGGGATCTGTGATCCGAAACTTCATTCGCTGAAGCCTAATGACAATGATTTTTATCAGGCAAAAAGCAGAGACTTGTACCTTCCTGGTGACATCTTCCCATTATTTTTAGCTGAGCCAATAAACAGGACAAAGTTTTGCTTTCAGATTTGTCTTTTACACAATTGTCTTCTTATCTGCTGCATTAAACTGTCACGTGCTTCGCGCACGCACATCATAAATGACATGCCGTTTAATATCCGAGGCGGAGATCTTCACGCTGTCAGGGACGTTTACTGCACTCTCGTTTTTACCCTTTTGTTTTACGGACACTCCAAGAAACCTGACCGGAATCATCAATTAATTTAACCCCATAAGAGCCTGGGCAATTTGAGGCTTTTTACGAGGCGGGTTGTACATTTTTCAGGTATTATTTTTCACATGTTGGTATGTATGGCAGGATAAGAATGTTGGGGCAGGAGGAGGATGATAGAAAAGTGGGAAACCTAAGACGTCTGCGTGGCAAACTCTGCAGAGATGAGACATTGCTAAAAGAAGTCATCATGGCGGTCTGGGTGAAATGGAGAACATAAGGAAAGAGAACGTCTACATCAGAGGAGACGTCACTGGATGTAAGAGGTATGTGGTGCTGTATTCTCCTGCAATTTTGGAAGTGCAATATGTAATGTCCATCCAACTATGTCTGTATCAGTAGGGGGAGAGAAGAGAAGGTGTTAGAAGGAGAATTTGGCAGGAGGGCAGGGGATCACTATTTCAATTTTTAACTCAGGCAGCAGAAAAGCTAGGGTCAGCCCTGTTCATGATAATAGATGCCATGACATTATGGTCTAGCTAACAATCAGTATGGTGATGCCTCATGTGGGAATGTTTTTAACTTACTAAATAAAAATAATTTTATTGCCTTTTGTTTTTTTTTTCATATTTTTCCCATTAACTAGAAGATGTTATATATCTATATGACACTACATTATTGCCTGTGCAGCTGCAGAGGAATTTTTCTAAACGAGATGCATGTGTATCTGAGTGAGAGCCGCATAGAAAAGAATAAGCCACAGGTTTTCGCAGCACGAAGATAGGTTCACATGTAGATTTCTCGCAGAGCTGTCATGTATGTGAGCAGTCATTTTGATTGCCGATCTATAATGAAGGACTGTTACTATATGTGTCTTACCAGCACCTATGCATTTGGGTAACTGGGTTTGAAAATTCCTATGGATACCACATACTAGATAATTCGAACATAAAGTCAGTCTTCTTCCCCCTCTGGCAGCTGTAAATATAGACCCCAGTAAGTTCCTCAGTCTGTCTCCTCATCCCACTTCCAGCACTAAATATAATCCCCAGTAAGTTCCCAGTCAGTCATGCTCCCCCTTTGGCAGCTATAAATATAGTCCACAATAAGTTCCCTAATCAGTCTCCTTCCCCTTCTGTCAGCTGTAAATCTAATCCTCAGTAAGTTCCCAGCTCTAAATATAGTACACAGTAGGTTTACTTATCAGTCTACTTCCCCCTCTGTCAGCTGTAAATATAATCCTCAGCAATCTTCCAGTCTCCTCCCCCTCTGGCAGTTGTACATACAGTATATCCCCCAATAAATGTTTTAATATATCTAAATTGCAAATATAGTTAAATTTTCATGGTTTGTGCAATGAAAAAGCCTTAAAGGGCTTGTGCCAAGTTCTCAAGTTATCCCTTATCCACAGGATAGGTGAAAACCAACTTATCAGCAAGAGAGGGGGGAGGGGTCTGATCCCTGGGGCCCCCACCATTCACAAGAATGGGGGCCCCAATCTTCAGAATGTTTA